>NW_027620099.1:0-17911 GCF_964187855.1 Myxine glutinosa
AAATGTGTGAACTTATTTGTGGACAATAGTGTCCTCACTATCAGACAAAACAGTCACGGATGGTCACCTGAACCTTCAATGGTCACTTCATAGCACAGCTGTTGAACAGCCGTTTTGACTGTCAGTGATTAGCCAAGGGGTACGGGATGATTTTAATGAGCTGCACGTGATGTCTTGATATTGGCTATAAAAAGGCCAGTGCAAAATGGGCATTTCAATCAACATGCCACGATTGTCAAGGGATCAACGGCAGCGTGCCCTGGGCATGCTGCAAGGCGGACTGAGCTACCGTGAGGTGGCACGTCGCCTTGGCTGTTCACACCAGACGATATCGGCCCTGGTGGACAGAGACACCCTCCACAACTCTGCAGATGACAGACCTCGATCACGGAGGCCAAGAGTCACCACTGCAAGGCAGGACAGGCAGATGGTCCGAAGTCACCTGTGGGATCGATTCCGTCCAGCATCCCGCACTGCGGCAGAAACTCCGGGGCGTGCAAACCCACGGATCTCCAATGATACTGCACGAAGACGACTGCATGACTATGGTCTGACTGCCAGAAGACCATACAGAGGCCCCGTGATGACGGCTGCCCATCGCCGCAACCGACAGAGATGGTGCCAGCAGCATCAGCAGTGGAACTTACCACTTGTTTGAAATGTAATAAAATTGTAACAGTTCAAAATAAAACAAACCAACAATTGCTAATTGAAACATCGGTATTTTATTGATGACATATCAAGTTTTTGACCAAGATACACCATCTCATCAGTTTGTTCTACAGTACAGAACAGCACAGGGTGCAATGTCAGTCCCCTTTCAATAGCGTGTGTGGCCACCATTGTTTTGGATACAGGCAGTGCATCATCGGCGTATACTGCCTACCAGTCTTTGGATGGATTGCTGCTGGATTCTGTCCCACTCAGTCCTCAATGTCTGAAGCAGCTCTGCCCGTGGCCTGGCCCTGCCAACTACGCGTCTCCCAAGCTCATCCCACAGGTGCTCTATGGGATTCAGGTCAGGGGACAGTGCAGGCCACTGCATGGTGTTGACGTTCTCGCCTTGGAGAAATGCAGTGGTAAAGCGAGCAGCATGGGGACGAGCGTTGTCATGGTGAAAGGTTCTCAGTTCTGGGTGGTCAAGCAGGAATGGCAGCAGATGAGGTCGCAGGATGTTATCCACATACCGCTGGGCATTAAGATTCCCATCCACAACCACCAGTGGCGTCCTGTACCGGCCTGATATGGCGGCCCACACCATCACACTTGGGCCACCCCACCTGTTGGCTTGACGCACGCAACAATCGGCATATCGCTCGCCAGTTCTTCTCCAGACACGCTCACGCCCATCAGGACTGTCCAGACAGAACCTTGACTCATCGCTGAAAGCGACCTCGTTCCACTGCGCCAAGGTCCACCGCTGATGCTGCTGGCACCATCTCTGTCGGTTGCGGCGATGGGCAGCCGTCATCACGGGGCCTCTGTATGGTCTTCTGGCAGTCAGACCATAGTCATGCAGTCGTCTTCGTGCAGTATCATTGGAGATCCGTGGGTTTGCACGCCCCGGAGTTTCTGCAGCAGTGCGGGATGCTGGACGGAGTCGATCCCGCAGGTGACTTCGGACCATCTGCCTGTCCTGCCTTGCAGTGGTGACTCTTGGCCTCCGTGATCGAGGTCTGTCATCTGCAGAGTTGTGGAGGGTGTCTCTGTCCACCAGGGCCGATATCGTCTGGTGTGAACAGCCAAGGCGACGTGCCACCTCACGGTAGCTCAGTCCGCCTTGCAGCATGCCCAGGGCACGCTGCCATTGATCCCTTGACAATCGTGGCATGTTGATTGAAATGCCCATTTTGCACTGGCCTTTTTAAAGCCAATATGAAGACATCACGTGCAGCTCATTAAAATCATCCCGTACCCCTTGGCTAATCACTGACAGTCAAAACGGCTGTTTAACAGCTGTGCTATGAAGTGACCATTGAAGGTACAGGTGACCATCCGTGACCGTTTTGTCTGACAGTGAGGACACTATTGTCCACAAATACTCCGTGTCCGTGTGGACTCCGTGTCCTTTCCTCCTGACAAGGTGGAAAAGTTTCTGTCAACCCTCGACTCTGATTCTGCAACTGGACCCGACGGCATCAGCCCACGGGTCCTAAAATCCTGCTCTGCTGCTCTATCTCACCCTCTCTCTGTTCTCTTCACCCTCTCTTTTGCTCAAGATCAACTGCCATCTGCTTGGAAATCAGCCAACATCACCGCTTTGCACAAAAAAGGTGCAAAAACAGATCCTAGCAACTAAAGACCAATCAGCCTTCTCCCAATTATCAGCAAAGTCATGGAATCCATCATTGCTTCGGATATGAAATCTTTCCTCTTCTCCAATGGCTTGATCTCTGATCATCAATTTGGTTTCAGACCAGGTCACTCTACTCTGGACATGCTGCTTCTGCTGTCTCAACAATGGATGGAGGTCCTCAATGCCAAACAGGAAATTAGAGCTGTCTCCCTCGACATATCACGTGCCTTCGACACGGTCTGGCACCCCGCTCTGCTCACCAAACTCTCCTCCTTTGGTATCCATGGAAATCTCCACGCATGGCTGGCGGACTTCCTCTCTAGTCGTTGTCAACGTGTGGCCCTGAATGGGTTTCTCTCATCTCCTCTTCCTGTTCAGGCTGGAGTTCCCCAAGGCAGTGTTCTGGGCCCCGTGCTTTTTCTGGTCTTCATCAATGATCTCTCTGACTCTCTCGAAAATCCTCTCTATCTCTTTGCTGATGACTCCACTCTCTGCCGGTCCATTCCTCTTCCTCAGATCGGCAGTCTGCTGCCTCCTCACTCTCTGAAGACCTGGACAAAATCACAGACTGGTCAAACAAGTGGAACATGTCTTTCAATCCTGACAAATCTCACACTCTTACTATGTCTCTCCGAAAAGATCGACTGGACAACCCTCCCATCTACTTTCTCAACAATCCTCTCCAAGAAGTTCTGTCGCTCAAGATTTTGGGTCTCACTATCTGCCATGATCTTTCTTGGGAAAACCACATTTCCAAGCTGGCCTCCAAAGCCAGTCGCCGACTGGGCATCCTCCGTCGTGCGAAGTCCTTCCTCGGCACACCTGAGCTCCTCACCACATACAAGGCTTTCATCCGCAGCTCAATGGAATACTGTTCTCCTCTATGGGCCGGTGCTCCTGCCTCACACCTAGCTCGGCTTCACGCTGTTGAAACCAAAGCTTTCAGAATTATTGGAATCTCCCGCGATGAAGCTATCTCTGAGGGCCTTTCACTCACTCACCGCAGGCAGGTAGGTGGTCTTTCTGTCTTCTACCGACTCCTCTCCGGCCTTGCACCCCCAGCTCTCTCTGTGCTCTGTCCCCCAAATATTCCTACAGGTCGCACAAGATCTGCCAGCAACCCTCTGATGGTTAAACTGCCGAAATCTCGGCTCTCTGCTCACCTTCACTCTTTCATTCCTCTTTTCTCCCGCCTCTGGAACAAACTCCCTCACTCCCTTCAATCCCACTCCTCCCTCCAGGTCTTTAAAACAGCTGTTCACCACCATCTCTTATCTTCCCCCATCCAAAACCTTGATCTTTTCTACCCCCGCTAATTCACCCCAGATCCACCTTGTTTGAAATTCCAACTTCTTTCCTGGAAGTCCTGGCAGTGTCCATATGTTTTATACCTCTCCCACCGCCCCCTTCCCATGCCCCCCGCCCCCAAAGCCCTCACCCTCTCTCAGATCTCTCGATGTCTCCATGTCTCTCGGTCCCTGCTCTCAAATGTTGTGTTTGTGTCCTTCCCCCTCTCTCCCCATCTTGTCTACCGCTCCCGATGTTATATGTTTTATGTGTCGGTTTGTCTTTCTGTGTGATTAATGTTCGCTCTTTCACGAGCCTCGATCTTGTATACAAAAAAAAAAAAAAAAAAAAAAAAAAAAAAAAGTTCACACATTTACTACACGCAGTGTTATTGTTGATATTTAAAGGTTTCAAAGGTGGTAAGTTTCTTTTGCGTTTCAGTATATATATATATATATATATATATGTATATATATATATATATATATATATATACATATATATATATATATATATATATACATATATATATATATATATATATACATATATATATATATATACATATATATATATATATACATATATATATATATACATATATATATATATATATATATATATATATATATATATATATATATATATATATGTATATATATATATATATATATATATATATATATACATATACATATATATATATATATATATATATATATATATATATATATATATATATATATTGTTGCGGATTTGAGAATCCTGTGTTTTTTTTGTGTAAATATCACCCTCTAAGTAGTGTAATGATTCCTTGTAAATATCTCCGGTTTGTGTGTAAAGGTCAAAGGTCGTCCTCTTAGTTAGTCCATATACATACACGCAGGCCACCATATATTCTTCTAAATAGTTATTTCCTTATTATGTGTATTAGTTTAAGGCTGTGTCTCCCATTAATTGACTCTGCATTGCACCAAATTGAACTAAGACAGATCCCTTCCATTCCCTCAAAGCCTCTATTGCCAACTGCATTCGCCGCCATTGCCATGTGCTCTAACTCGGAGAAGAAGGTGGGAGGAGTCAACCAAGCGCCAGGAACAAGGCGTGGCTTTGCCAACGCCTCATCAAGGGGGCGGGATCGGTGAGCCCTCGCGACCAATCCAGGCCGAGGCGAGCTCACCGATGGGCGTTTCTAACAGGCCGGCGGCTTGATCGCCACGCACCTTATAAAAGGAAGTTGGGAGGGACTGCTTAAGCAGATGACCGAGGAAGCCCCCACGAGCAGATAAAAAGCGCGTAAAGTTCACCAAAAGCAGTCCACCGGCAGCGAGTTGAGTTTCAGTGAAGGAGTCCACCAGAGTTGCTAAGTTCAGTGGAGGAGGAGCTGGTTGAGCAGTCCACCGAGAGTGGAGTTGAGCCCAGTGGAGGAGGAGCGGCGGCGTTGAGGGACAAACCGCAGCTTCGAGACCTCCGTAGTCCGGCCCCCCTGTGACACGCAGCTTCGACCCGCTGCTACGCAGGAACCGATTGCTGTCGGATCGGTGGCTGTCGGATCGGTGGCCATCGAGGTCGAGCCCGACGTCCCGTGCGGGAGCAAGCTCCAACCTGAACCTTCTTCCCCTTCCAGCCATTCGTGCCATTCATCCCTATCATCATCCCCCCGTGTAAGTCTGATTGTCGTCCGTCTTTTATGTTGTCCTGGGGTATAAGTAAGTCTGTATAAGCTAGAAATTGCACTGTGACTTCTGGTCCTTCCATCTTTCTGTCTTTATTTTCGTATCTTTCCTTCTCCTTGGTTACTTTTGGTCTTGTACATAATAGTTAGTAATAAATTATATTTGTTCTTCCTACCTTGTCTTTCTGTCCTTTACATCCGTTTCGTTTTAGTGATTTCCCCATTGGATACCTGTGGCACGATTTGGCCAACGTTTAGGAATCGGGTCTAGTTACTTGCTAATGGTTCGTGCCGCGGCTGCTAATCCGCTCGGCAATTAACATCTTGTCCGCGGTCGCGAACGGGGTTGCTCACCTGCCTCCCTGGAGGGAGCTGCGCAACTTCAGGACTCACGTCGGTCCGTCATAAACAAGGGGATTAATCCCCCCTTCTTAAGGGGAAAAAGGCCGACGTAGAGATCCGTAACAATGTATATATACACAAAGAATTAAGTTAAGCACCCCTACACAACGAATTAAGGTAAGCACCCCCTAATATATATTCTTTGTGTATATGTATACATTGGCATATATTCTAAGGTATGTGAGATCAAATAATGATTGGTATGACATTAGCAATTATCCATTGATGAAATTGAGTGATCAAAGTGAAAAAAGTGATTGGCTGAGTCAGTGATCCGATCACGTGGGTCCTACACACGTTATTGACGCAAAGATCGCTAGAGGTCTTCTCAGAACAATGACTGTACGTTAGAAAACATAAACGTCATCCACACTGTCCGTGATGGACCTATAGCTCCATACTTAAATTGAGGTGAAAATATGCCTAAAATTCCCAAAATATTTCACCTTAAATTATTCAGAATAAAATATTGAAAACGGCATGATTGTTATGTTTTTATGTGACCATAATATCACTTCTCCAGAAAATATAGCAATATCATGGGTATATTACACTGTTTTGACGACAACAAACTTGTAATGTGCGAGGTTGTAAAAAAACGGGGGGGGTGCTTAACTTAATTCTTTGTGTATATATTGTTGCAGTTTTTAGAACCTTCACTTTATCAATTTAGTAGTAAATTTCCTTATAAATAACCCCTGTGTACATTTCCCCCTTAATTGGCTGTTAATTGAAATGAGTGCACCTTAGTTAGTCCACATTGCAACACATAGCAAATCATAGGCCCTTCTAACAGTTATTTCATTATTATGTGTGTCAGGTAAGGATGTGTTTCCAGTAGTTGACCTTGCGTTGCATCAATCAAATAAGATAGGCCCCATTCTATCTTTTTTGTTCTCCCTCTCCGAATTACGTTACTTCATTGCCAGCAGCGTTCGCCTCCATTATGCACGTGGTCAGCCAGAGAAGCAGGGCGTGGACCCCACCTCTTTATCGTAGGCGGAGCCAGGAAGAGCCCGTGCCAACCAATCGGCACCGCAGGGAGCGACCCGGTAGGCGTGCCCTCGTAGCCCGTGGCTTGATCTCAGGCAAGGCCATAAAAAGGGTGAGTGAGGGACTGCTTATGCAGATGAGTGTAAAAGCCCGAATCGAGATTTCTGTGGAGGGAGGCGCATGAGCAAGGAACACAAGTGGGGAGGATTGTTCATTGATTTGCTTGGCGCGAATGTCCTGCGGCAAAAGAGAATCGGCATGCCCTGCTCGCGATACCAACCGGCACTGACGGCAACTGCTGGAACCAACCTCCAAAAGAACAAGTGTGTGCACGCGAACCCCGACGTCGTGCCGAGATCCTTGGACCTCCCTGTCGCCCGTTCTGTGGACCACCTGAACCTTCTCATCCCTCCATTCATACCTGCCTGCAATTTCCCCATTCGTGTACGTGAGTTTGTCTTGTCCTGGGTATAAGTTAAGAATTGCACTGTGTCTTCTGCTCCTTTTGTAAATGACCTTCGTTTCTTCTTCTTCTTTGGGTTTTGTGTAAATAGTAATTAATAAATATCTGTTCTTCCATACTCTCCTGGTTTTCATTCTCCTCCGATCGATTTAGTGATTTCCCCATTGAGTTCCTGTGGTGCGATTTCGGCCAACGCTTCGCAATCTGGTTTAGTCATTGTTAAACGGCTCGCGCCGCAGTTCGCTTCGCTCGACGCAATCCATCAATTACACTGCGGCACGGGCCGGAGTATTTCCTTGCGTACCGGGAGGCGCTGGTACTTAGGTCATAGGACGGATAGGCCAAATACCCTATTCAGCGCTGACCGGGTGTGACGTCATACCCCCAGGATCGGCGACGGCCAGTATACAGGACGAGGGGATTAAACCCCCCTCGGTAAGGGGAGTGCCATCGTCTGGATTCCGTAACAATATACATATCTGTGCAGCGTCTGTCCTGTGTTGTCACTGCAGTACTTTCTCAAACTTTTGTGAAATCGTACCAAACTTCTGGTATGCACATATGTCTCCCGTCGGTATGTCCTAAGGGTATTTTTTTGAAAATTTGTCCAATTTTTTTTTTCAACTTCAATTGTTTATAAAATGTGATATCATGTATATTACAAATACATTTGTGCAAAATAATTGTTTGAATTATGATTGGTTTAAACTGACAAAACGGCAACTTGGGTACAGTCATTTATCTATACTAGGGCATGCCCGTACTATATATATATCTAAAATTATATCCCCCCCCCTCTATTTACATGAAATGGTTTGGTCCATTCGCAAAGCCAAAGCGAACGGCTTGCGAGTACGGTGACAATCCCCCCCCCTCTATTTACATGAAATGGTTTGGTCCAAAGCGAACGGCTTGCGAGTACGGTGACAATCCCCCCCCTCTATTTACATGAAATGGTTTGGTCCAAAGCGAACGGCTTGCGAGTACGGTGACAATCCGCCCCCTCTATTTACATGAAATGGTTTGGTCCAAAGCGAACGGCTTGCGGAGTTTGGTAAAGAAATCGCCATAGCGTGCACAAACGCGCAGGAAAGCGAAAGAATCGCAAATTAGTTTTAATTAGTTTTAAAACATAGTTTAACGCCAACATAGTTTGCCAACGTGAAATAAATGAATACGCTCTCAAATGTGCCGTCCGAGGCAGAGTCTGTTCGGCACGTTCGGCACACGTGATAGCTCGCTGCTCTCCGATTGGTTGAATCGTTTTTTGGACATAGCTCGGTAACTACTTCTCCGATTAATATGAAACCTTGAAAAGGCACATCCTCAGGTCCCCAGCAATATACCTGGCAAGTTTAAAGTATATCGGACCCGTGGTTGTCGAGAAACAGCGGTCACAGATACACAGACATACACACAGAGATTACTGGAATTATAGATAGATATCTACACATCTAGGCAGTGTCTGTGTCGTCACTTAACGACTCCCTCAAACTTTTGTTTCCGTGGTTGTGAAGTGTTTTTAATAACGTTGTGGTGGTTTTGAATCACATGGTGGTGAGGTATTTTGAATTATGTGGTGGTGAGGTGTTTTGAATTACATGGTGGTGAGGTGTTTTGAATTACTTGGTGGTGAGGTGTTTTGAATTATGTGGTGATGAGGTGTTTTGAATTATGTGGTGGTGAGGTGTTTTGAATTACTTGGTGGTGAGGTGTTTTTAAATGACGTGGTGGTGAGGTGTTTTTAATTTCGTGGCTGTGAGGTGGTTTTTTTTTTACGTGTTTTATGGCTGTGAGGTGTTTTTATTACGTGTTTTATGGCTGTGAGGTGTTTTTATTACGTGTTTTACGGCTGTGAGGTGTTTTTATTCCGTGTTTTATGGCTGTGAGGTGTTTTTAATTTCGTGGTGGTGAGGTGTTTTTATTACGTGTTTTATGGCTGTGAGGTGTTTTTAATTTTGTGGTGGTGAGGTGTTTTTATTATGTGTTTTATGGCTGTGAGGTGTATTTATTACATGTTTTCTGGCTGTAAGGTGTTTTTAATTTTGTGGTGGTGTGTTTTCATTACGTGTTTTATGGTTGTGAGGTGTTTTTAATTTCGTGGTGGTGAGGTATTTTTATTACGTATTTTATGGCTGTGAGGTGTTTTAATTTTGTGGTGGTGTTTTCATTACGTGTTTTATGGTTGTGAGGTGTTTTTAATTTCGTGGTGGTGAGGTATTTTTATTACGTCTTTTATGGCTGTGAGGTGTTTTTATTACGTGTTTGATGGCTGTGAGGTGTTTTTAATTTCGTGGTGGTGAGGTGTTTTTATTACGTGTTTTATGGCTGTGAGGTGTTTTTATTACGTGTTTTATGGCTGTGAGGTGTTTTTATTACGTGTTTGATGGCTGTGAGGTGTTTTTAATTTCGTGGTGGTGAGGTGTTTTTATTACGTGTTTTATGGCTGTGAGGTGTTTTTATTACGTGTTTTATGGCTGTGAGGTGTTTTTATTACGTGTTTGATGGCTGTGAGGTGTTTTCAATTTCGTGGTGGTGAGGTGTTTTTAATTTTGTGGTGGTGAGGTGTTTTTATTACGTGTTTTATGGCTGTGAGGTGTTTTTATTCCGTGTTTTATGGCTGTGAGGTGTTTTTAATTTCGTGGTGGTGAGGTGTTTTTATTACGTGTTTTATGGCTGTGAGGTGTTTTTATTACGTGTTTGATGGCTGTGAGGTGTTTTCAATTTCGTGGTGGTGAGGTGTTTTTAATTTTGTGGTGGTGAGGTGTTTTTATTCCGTGTTTTATGGCTGTGAGGTGTTTTTAATTTCGTGGTGGTGAGGTGTTTTTATTACATGTTTTATGGCTGTGAGGTGTTTTTAATTTTGTGGTGGTGTGCTTTTATTACGTGTTTTATGGCTGTGAGGTGTTTTTCATTTTGTGGTGGTGAGGTATTTTTATTACGTCTTTTATGGCTGTGAGGTGTTTTTATTACGTGTTTGATGGCTGTGAGGTGTTTTTAATTTCGTGGTGGTGAGGTGATGTTATTACGTGTTTTATGGCTGTGAGGTGTTTTTATTACATGTTTTATGGCTGTGAGGTGTTTTTATTACGTGTTTTATGGCTGTGAGGTGTTTTTATTACGTGTTTGATGGCTGTGAGGTGTTTTCAATTTCGTGATGGTGAGGTGTTTTTAATTTTGTGGTGGTGAGTTGTTTTTATTACGTGTTATATGGCTGTGAGGTGTCTTAAATTACTTGGTGGTGAGGTGTTTTGAATTACTTGGTGGTGAGGTGTTTTGAATTACGTGGTGGTGAGGTGTAATCATCCCAAACTTCCAGTCTGCACCGACCCCTCCCCTATGTGTGTGCTGAGGGGTTCTTTCTTGAAAAAAAAAACATTCAGCCTAAATCTTCAACCTAAATTGCCTATAAAAATGTAATATCACAAACACAACAAATACATTTGTGCAAAGTAATTGTTTGTATTATGACTGGTGTAAATCATGACAACACAGCAACTCAGGTACAGTCATTAGCCTCAGCTAAAATAAGCCCGTTCCTCAGTAACGACGCTTGGTCAGGTGAGCGCAGCGAGCTGAGCCAAGCTAGTATATATATATATGGCTTTTTCGTGGCTTTACGAAATTACGGCATGAAACAGCGTGCTATTGCTCGGCAGTATGGCATCACTCAAGGTCAGGTGTCAAAGATCCTGAAACGAAATGCTCAGAGGGGTGTCCCTACTCCAATACCGAGGCCAGGACGTCCCCGCAGAACCACAAGGAGGGATGATCGCCAGCTGCACCGGTTAGTCCGCAATGGCCGTACCAAGTCAGCTAATCGGCTTAGGGCTGAGTGGCAGCAACTGACAAATGTGCCTGTATCCAGAAGGCTAGTCAACCAACGACTGGTTCAAGCAGGCTATCGTGCCAGGCATCCCCTGAGAAAGCCACACCTGACCAGACAACACAGCCAGCACCGATTGCAATGAGCCAGAGAGCACCGTCAATGGCAGCCAGAACACTGGAATCACGTGATCTTCAGTGACGAGTCTAGATTTCTGGTCTATCGTCAAGATGGCCGCATCCGAGTATGCAGACAAGTGCATGAAGCCTACAACAAAGATTGTATAGTGCCAAGAGTCCAAGCTGGAGGTGGTGGGGTGACCGTTTCGGCTGCTTTTCATGCAGGGGGCAAAACTGACCTGGTTGTTCTGAATGGAAACCTGAACCAGTTCAAGTACAGGGCCATTCTGGAAGAAACATTGCTTCCATTTTCTTGTGCAGCCTTTCGAGGAAACTTTGTCTTCCAAGATGACAATGCACGGCCTCATCATGCTCGCATGATCCAACACTTTCTTGCTGACCGTGGTGTAGAGCATATGGAGTGGCCTGCCATGTCCCCGGATATGAATCCGATAGAGAACTTGTGGGCAGAATTAACGCGTCAAATCGACCACTTGGACCAGCAGCCGACCTCTGTGCGTGAATTGCAGCAGACTATTGTCACTGCATGGCAAGCGATTCCTGTCCAAACCTTGGCAAATCTCGTGAACAGCATGCCTCAACGTGTACGTGCTCTCCTGAATGCTCATGGGGGTTACACGAAGTACTGAACTGTAATTTTACTGTCCATAATCCCAGTCGTAATTTAACTTTTGTTTTTGTTTAAAAAAAAATTGGCGAATGTGCAAAATAAAGAGATACTTCTGGAAAACGTACAGAGGTTTAACACAGTACTGTCCATGAATTGAGTTCGATATCAGTTTACATCACTTTCAAGGATCAATTTATTTGTTTCGAAATGTCAAATGTGGTTTTTGTTTCTTTTAAAGGTCACATTAACAAAATCTAGAATAATTTCAACATAATTCCAATGAACTTTTGGTTCTAAGACATCTTGAAAAGTAAGTTCACCCCCACAAAAAATATTCCATATTAAATGCCAAGTCTGTATATATACATATATAAAAACATATACATATTGTTATGGAATCCGGGGGACGGCACTCCCGTTAGCAAGGGGGGGGGTTAATCCCCTTGTCCTGTTAAGCTGGTCGTCTCTGCTGGTCCTGGAAGTATGACGTCACGCCCGGTCAGCGCTGAATAGGGTATTAGGCCTATCCTTCCTATGACCTAAGTACCAGCGCCTTCCGGTGCGCAGGGAAATACTCCCGCCCGTGCCGCAGCATAATAGATGGATTGCGCCGAGCGAAGCGAACTGCGGCGCGAGCCGTTAACAATGACTAAACCCGATTGCGAAGCGGTTCGGCCAAAATCGTGCCACAGGAACTCAATGGGGAAATCACTAAAGCGGTCGGATGAGAAAGAAAGCCAAGGTAAGGAGGAACAGGTATTTATTACTATTATTTACACAACCAAAGAAACCAAAGGAGAGGAAAAGAAACGAAAGTAATTTACAGAAGCAGAAGAAGAAGAAGACAGTGCAATCCTTATACAAGCTTACTTATTCCCAGGGACAAGACAAAACAGAACAAACTCACGTACACTAATGGGGAATTGCAGGCAGGAATGGCGGTTTTGGTTGCGGTTTTGTATGGACCTGTATGGTGGTTGCGGTTTTGCAAAACCACTAAAAAGAAATGGCAACCACCATACAGGTCCCTTAGAATAGTTATTTCATCACTTCCGCTTCCGGTCCGGTATGAAGAGGACGCAGGCGTCACATGCTCGCCGCTTCTTCGACCGGGCCACTGTCAGTTGCTTGCTTTTTTGGTGGTCGTGCGGATTTTTTGGCCATTGAGTCTGCCCTTTGCATAGCCCCGGCTCTGCTCCCTGCTTCGCCTGCCCGGCTCCTTCGCCTGCTCGCTGTTTCCTCGGGCACGCTCTCGTGGGTTGTGACCATCGCAGCGGTTTGGTGGCGGTTTCCCGCCGTGATCTAGATCTGTAGCGGCGGCGGTTGATTGCCGCTGCATTTGCCGCTTTGCCGTGATCAACCTTGGCCTCGTGATCGTCTCTTTGCTCCTGCCTGCCCTCTGCTTGGTCTCGGCTCTGCTCCTGGCTTCACCTACCTGGCTCCTTCGTTTCCTCGGGCCCGCTCCCGTGGGTTGGGACCATTGTTTCACCTCCTCAACCTTGGCCTCGTCTCGTCTCTCCGCTCCTGCCTGGCATGGCTCTGCGGTACTCCGCCGCAAGGCTCCTTCTGCTCAATACCCGCTCCACCCCATCATGCATCTCTGCCATCAAATCAAATGGACTCCTCCGACGACCCAGGTACATTCACTGTGGCTCCGGTCGTAAGTTTGTATATTTGCAATCAGGTCACTCCATCCCCGTCCTCTGGTCGGCTCAGCACACTCTCACTCTTCGTCCCAGCGCACCTGGTCACAGCAACGCACACAATCGCACCTCCTGCCTACGAACCCTGGCTAAATCACCTGAATTCATCCCTGCTGTTCAAAACAACGTCAAGCTCACCCTGTTCAACACCCGGTCCCTCAACAACAAATGCCTCATCCTGAACAAATACATCCTGGATAACAAACTGGACTTTCTCTGTCTCACCGAAACCTGGCAACAACCTCTGGACTACTACACACTTAACCTCACCACACCCAATGGATATTCCTACGTCAATAAACCACGCTCGGGGGGCCGAGGTGGTGGAATTGCCGTTATCCACCGTCAAGACATCAGGACCAGCCTCATCCCCATCGCCTCATCCTCATCCTCATCATTTGAACACCTGGCTTTTAAACTCTCTGGTCGCACGCAGTCAGTCATGGCTGTCGTCTACCGCCCTCCCAAGCCACACCCATCATTCCTGTCTGACTTCTCCTACTTTCTGACCCAGCTATGTTCCCTCTCCCCCTCAATCCTCCTCCTTGGTGATTTCAATATCTACATGGACTCCACTGACTCCACAATAACCACTGACTTCACTGATTTACTCACCTGCTTTAACCTCACTCAACATGTCGACTTTCCTACCCATATCCGTGGTCACATTTTGGACCTTGTCTGCTCCACTGGATTAAATTTGCACCATCTCTCTGGCTCTGACCTCACCCTCTCTGACCACTTAGCTATCACTATGACCATCAACATCCCCACCCCAGCACCAATGCATTATCGCACTATCAACTTCTGTAAGCTAAACGCTCTTTCACCTACCTCATTCTCATCCACCCTCTCTGAAAAAATGTCCACTTCTCCCTTCGTTGACCTCCACACCCATTCCGACCTCACTGACTACAACAACCACACTCTCTCCTCCTGCCTTGACCAGCTTGCACCTGTAAAAACCAAAACAGTTTCTTTCACCCATTCTGCTCCCTGGTTTACCCCTGAACTCCGCCTGATGAAAGCTCGTGCTCGCCAACTTGAAAGACTCTGCAATAAAACAGGTCTCACAGTTCACTCCCAAGCCTACAAGGACCACCTACAACACTACAAAGATGCCCTCTCCCGTGCCCGCTCCGCCTACTACTCTCAAATTATCCACTCTGGCTCCGGAAACCCAAAAGCACTCTTCTCGACAATAAACAAACTCCTCCGCCCCCTGAACACCACCACCCAGTCATTCACAGTAGACAACTGCATCTCCTTCCTCTCTTTCTTCCAACGCAAAATTGACAACATCTACAACAGCTTGACCACCGCTGCACCCGCTCCCCCTCCAACCACCTGCCCCCCCCTTGTCCTGCCATCCCCTGTCTCGGTTCTCTCCAATCTCCCCTACTGACCTCTCTGAACTCCTCATAGGAATGAAAACTGCCACCTGCACTCTTGACCCCATCCCCTCCAGCTTTGTCAAGGCCTCCCTCCCTGCTCTCTCTCCACTTATCATTGCAACAATAAACTCCTCCCTGTCTACAGGCATCGTCCCACCTTCCTTCAAAATTGCTGCTGTTACCCCCATTCTAAAAAAACCTGGTCTAAACCCTGACACCCTAAACAACTTCAGACACATCTCCAACCTACCCTTTCTGTCAAAAGTTTTGGAACGCGCTGTAGCCACTCAACTCAAACATCACCTCTCTGCCAATAACCTGTATGAAACATTCCAATCCGGATTCCGCTCCAACCACAGTACTGAAACTGCTCTCCTCAAAATCACCAACGACCTTCTCCTCTCCTCTGACGCTGGCAACCTCAACATTCTCGTCCTCCTCGACCTCAGCGTTGCCTTTGACACCATCGATCACACCATCCTCCTCAGCCGACTTGAATCCACCTTTAACGTTACCGGCACTGCCCTCTCTTGGATTAAATCATACCTCTCTGACAGACGCCAGTTCATCTCCATCAATAACTGCAAATCCCCCACTGCTCCCCTCCCCCAAGGTGTCCCCCAAGGTTCAGTTCTTGGCCCCCTCCTCTTCATCCTTTACCTGTCCCCCCTCGGTCACTTAATCCGCCGTCATGGTCTCCAATTCCACTGCTTTGCCGATGACATCCAGCTTTTCATCTCCACCAAGTCCGTGTCCACTGACACCCACTCTATCCTGACAAACTGCATCACTGAAATAAAATCCTGGCTTCAAATCAACTTCCTCAAGCTTAACTGTGATAAATCTGAAATAATCATCATTGGCCCAAAAACACTCACAAAATCCACCCATAACTTTGCCCTCAACATCGACGGTATCCCAGTATCCACCTCCCCTCACATCCGGAATCTTGGCGTCATCTTTGACCAAACCCTCTCCTTCGACAAATACACTAAACAGATCACAAAGTCAGCCTCCTTTCACCTGAAAAACATTGCCCGTCTCTGCTCATCCCTCTCCTCCACGGCTGCAGAAACCCTCATCCATGCCTTCATCACCTCACGTCTGGACTACTGCAATAGCCTCCTCTATGGTTCACCCTCAAAAATCACCAATAAACTCCAATACATTCAGAACTCCGCTGCCCGTCTACTCACCCATTCCCGGACCCGTGACCACATCACCCCCGTCCTTTACAAGCTTCACTGGCTCCCCATCCCTCAGAGAATCCAGTACAAAATCCTCCTCTTGACATACAAAGCCCTCCATAACCTGGCCCCATCCTACCTGGCTGACCTCCTCTCCAGACACACTCCCACCCGCAACCTCCGCTCTGCTGGTACCAACCTCCTGACCCCCTCCATCCGGACCAAATTCAGATCCTGGGGGGACAGGGCCTTCTCCATCGCTGCTCCCACCCTCTGGAACTCACTACCTCACACAATCAGAGACTCCTCCTCACTCACCACATTCAAAACATCACTAAAGACCCACCTGTTCAACACTGCATTCAACATTCAACCCACAGCATTTAACCCCTGACTATCTCTTCTCCTTCTCCCTCCTTTTGCTTTAAATATTTCCCTATTGATTCTTGTCTTTTTGCAATTGTTGTTTTCATGTATTGTTATGCATTATGTTTTCCACTCTGTCAAAGTGCCTTTTTTTTTTTTTTTTTTTTTTTTTTGTATACAAGGTCGAGGCTCGTGAAAGAGCGAACATTAATCACACAGAAAGACAAACCGACACATAAAACATATAACATAGGGAGCGGTAGACAAGATGGGGAGAGAGGGGGAAGGACACAAACACAACATTTGAGAGCAGGGACCGAGAGACATGGAGACATCGAGAGATCTGAGAGAGGGCGAGGGCTTTGGGGGGGGGGGGGCGTGGGAAGGGGGCGGTGGGAGAGGTATAAAACATATGGACACTGCCAGGACTTCCAGGAAAGAAGTTGGAATTCCAAACAAGGTGGATCTGGGGTGAATTACCGGGGGTAGAAAAGATCAAGGTTTTGGATGGGGGAAGATAAGAGATGGTGGTGAACAGCTGTTTTAAAGACCTGGAGGGGGGAGTGGGATTGAAGGGAGTGAGGGAGTTTGTTCCAGAGGCGGGAGAAAAGAGGAATGAAAGAGTGAAGGTGAGCAGAGAGCCGAGATTTCGGCAGTTTAACCATCAGAGGGTTGCTGGCAGATCTTGTGCGACCTGTAGGAATATTTGGGGGACAGAGCACAGAGAGAGCTGGGGGTGCAAGGCCGGAGAGGAGTCGGTAGAAGACAGAAAGACCACCTACCTGCCTGCGGTGAGTGAGTGAAAGGCCCTCAGAGATAGCTTCATCGCGGGAGATTCCAATAATTCTGAAAGCTTTGGTTTCAACAGCGTGAAGCCGAGCTAGGTGTGAGGCAGGAGCACCGGCCCATAGGGGAGAACAGTATTCCATTGAGCTGCGGATGAAAGCCTTGTATGTGGTGAGGAGCTCAGGTGTGCCGAGGAAGGACTTCGCACGACGGAGGATGCCCAGTCGGCGACTGGCTTTGGAGGCCAGCTTGGAAATGTGGTTTTCCCAAGAAAGATCATGGCAGATAGTGAGACCCAAAATCTTGAGCGACAGAACTTCTTGAAGAGGATTGTTGAGAAAGTAGATGGGAGGGTTGTCCAGTCGATCTTTTCGGAGAGACATAGTAAGAGTGTGAGATTTGTCAGGATTGAAAGACATGTTCCACTTGTTTGACCAGTCTGTGATTTTGTCCAGGTCTTCAGAGAGTGAGGAGGCAGCAGACTGCCGATCTGAGGGAAGAGGAATGGAGCGGCAGAGAGTGGAGTCATCAGCAAAGAGATAGAGAGGATTTTCGAGAGAGTCAGAGAGATCATTGATGAAGACCAGAAAAAGCACGGGGCCCAGAACACTGCCTTGGGGAACTCCAGCCTGAACAGGAAGAGGAGATGAGAGAAACCCATTCAGGGCCACACGTTGACGACGACTAGAGAGGAAGTCCGCCAGCCATGCGTGGAGATTTCCATGGATACCAAAGGAGGAGAGTTTGGTGAGCAGAGCGGGGGTGCCAGACCGTGTCGAAGGC
>NW_027620100.1:0-17896 GCF_964187855.1 Myxine glutinosa
GTAGCTCCACCCATAGCTCCACCCATTCTGGGAGTAGCTATAAACAAATATCCACCATTTTATTAACTCGCATAGCTTTGAGTCCTGTTTTGTAGGCCCGTGGTGTCTTGCTCTCCCCCAGTTTTATTTCAAATCAAATTCGATAAATCATTTCATTTTTCTCAGTCGCTAACATAGTTTTAGACTCGGTTGAAAAAAAACGGGAAGAAAATCCGATGAAAGTTGCCGTTTATAGAACGAAATGAATTCTCAAAGGCCTGTAACTTCAAGGCCATTGAGTCTCTCTCACGCCTTTATCTCCAATCTAACTCACCATATGATTTCATTTTTATCGATGGTTTTACTTTTAGACTCGGTGTCAGCAATAATTGAGAACAATCCACACACGCGGGAAAATGCAGAGATATATTTTTTAAAATCGCGTCATGGTGCATCATACACCGCCCAACATGACACCGCCGGCAATGTGTCGATATATATTAAAAATTCGCTTTTGCTTTTCCGTTATGATATATTACTATTTCGTTTGATGATAGTCGTCACAAAAACGTCAACAATGATGCCGACATATATTTCTTCGTTTTTATTTCATTCAACATATTAGCCGGAAGTAAAATATGTTTCAGGAAATTACCGAGAGATATTTCTTCGTTTTTTTTATTAGTTATGTGCGCATACACTTTAAATAGGTTTATTTGAAATCTTTAATTTTCCACAAACATTCCACACACGCGGGAAAATGCAGAGATATATTTTTTAAAATCGCGTCATGGTGTATCATACACCGCCCAACATGACACCGACGGCAATGTGTCGATATCTATTTTAAATTCGATATATCATTTCATTTTTCACAGTCGCTAACATAGTTTTAGACTCGGTTGAAAAAAAACGAGAAGAAAATCCGATGAAAGTTGCCGTTTATAGAACGAAATGAATTCTCAAATGCCTGTAACTTCAAGGCCATTGAGTCTCTCTCACGCCTTTATCTCCAATATAACTCACCATCATGGTTTTAGACTCGGTGTCAGCAACGCGGGAAAACGCAGAGATATATTTTTAAAAATACACCATATCACCGCCCAACAGCCAACAAGTATCATACACCGCCCAACATGACACAGACGTCAACATTTCGACATTATCGCTTTTTCTTTAAACCGAGCCGAACCGAATAAACCGAGTGAATTCACCGTTTACCTTTGGTGACAGTCGTCACAAAACGACATATATTTCTTCGTTTTTATTTCATTCAACATTTTTAGCCGGAAGTAAAATTACCGAGAAATTACCGAGTTCAGGAAATTACCGAGACATATTTCTTCGTTTTTTTATTTATTAGTTATTTGCGCATACACTTTAAATAGGTCTATTTGAAATATTAAATTTTCACAATGTAATTTACTTGCCATTTGTCATTTGATAATTATGAGACACTTCCTATTGAGGATCGTGACAATTCATGCGGTGCGTGGAAACTTCCATTTCCAAAATGGATGAAGAACGCAGACCTGAACAGGATGCAGCTAGAAAACGAATGAGAAGGGCGAACGAGTCCGTCGTCGAACGTCAATGCAGACTTGAACAGGATGCAGCCAGAAAACGAATGAGACGGGAGAACGAGTCCGTCGACGAACGTCAATGCAGACTTGAACAGGTTGCAGCAAGAAAACGAATGAGACAGGAGAACGAGACAGTTGAGGAACGTGAACACCGACTCGCACAGGATGCTGCTGCAACAACGATGAGGAGGGAGAACGAGACCCTCGACGAACGTGAACACAGACTCGCACAGGATGCTGCTGCAACAACGATGAGGATGGAGAACGAGACCCTCGACGAACGTGAACACAGACTCGCACAGGATGCTGCTGCAACAACGATGAGGAGGGAGAACGAGACCCTCGACGAACGTGAACACAGACTCGCACAGGATGCTGCTGCAACAACGATGAGGAGGGAGAACGAGACCCTCGACGAACGTGAACACAGACTCGCACAGGATGCTGCTGCAACAACGATGAGGAGGGAGAACGAGACCCTCGACGAACGTGAACACAGACTCGCACAGGATGCTGCTGCAACAACGATGAGGAGGGAGAACGAGACCCTCGACGAACGTGAACACAGACTCGCACAGGATGCTGCTGCAACAACGATGAGGTGCGAGAACGAGACCGTCGATGAACGCCAACACAGACTCGCACGGCATGCTGAGCAACAAAGACGTTGGAGTGCTCAGCAAACATATACAACCGCAGCCATAATGAATCCGGCCGAAGTATCCGATAATATTGTTCAAGAGCATAAATGCGGTCCAATGACGTCACCATGTGTGTACTGTTCTGCACACCATTTCACAAATGAATCAACAGGACAAGGGGATGGATTTACACTGTGTTGTTCCAAGGGAAAAGTTAAATTGCCTCCACTATTTGCCGTACCTGCTCGACTGCAACAACTTTATCAGGGTGACGATGGAAAATGTCGCAACTTCCGAGACAATATCCGGAATTACAATTCGGCATTAGCTTTTGCATCAATGGGTGCTCAGATCTCATCTCCTCCAGGAAATGGACCATACTGTTTCAAAATCCACGGTCAAATTTACCATCGCTGTGGTCCATTACATCCATCACATGTACATGAACAAGCACAATTTGCACAATTATTTATTTTGGATACAGCTCAAGCTACAAAGGAACGTATGAATCGACCTGAGAATCACAGATGTTTGCAAGAATTGATGGCAGAACTGCACAACATACTATCTGACGTTAATCCTTATGTCACATGTTACAAGACTATGTTCGAGCGTGAACAGGAAGAAATCAGGAAAGCTGTCCTTGAAGATCGCCTCCCTTCTACCTTGGAAATGCATTTTCGTCGACTGTGTGCAGACGACCAAAGACGTTACAACATACCAACTGCTGATGAAATTGCTGCTGTCTTCGTTAGTGGACAAGATGGTGAACCACCTGCAAACAGGGATTTCCAGGTTCATTTGCATGACCAGGGCTTACACAATCTCTCTCCACTTTCCTCTCACATTGATCCCATGACATATCCCATTCTCTTTCCACATGGCGAGCCTGGATGGATGATAAACATGCCTCACCAGCGACAGACTGCGGTTCGAAACAAGGTAACTCATCGTGAATTCTATGCCTACCGACTGGCTATTCGAAATGAATTCAGCACTATCCATTCTTCGGGGAAATTGTTCCAGCAGTATGTTGTCGACGGATATTGCAAGGCAGAAGCAAATCGACTGCAATACTTCAAACAAAATCAGGAAACCCTTAGAGCCATGGAATACAGAGGACTACTGGACCACGTCCAGAACGTTGCTGCTGATAACCAACGTCCTGTCGGTCGTATCGTCATTTTGCCGTCGAGTTTTGCAGGGAGTCCCAGAGCTATGCAGCAGAACTACCAAGATGCTATGGCCATTGTTCGCAAATTCGGAAAACCAGATCTTTTCATCACGTTCACGTGTAATCCAAAATGGACAGAGATACAAGAAAACATCGGCCAACACCAACGAGCTGAAGGCAGACCAGATTTAGTGGCACGCGTGTTTCATCTGAAATTAAAAGAGTTAATCGACGATATAACGAAGAAGCACGTGTTGGGCAAAGTACGTGCATTTCTCTACGTCGTCGAGTATCAGAAGCGTGGCCTACCGCATGCCCACATATTACTCATGCTGTGCCAAGAAGATAAAATTTGTACCGCTGAAGACATTGACAGAATTGTTTCCGCACAAATTCCTAATTCAAATGAGTCACCAGAGATCCATTCCTTGGTGAAGTCTCACATGATACATGGTCCGTGTGGCAATTTAAATCGCCATTCGATTTGTGTGAAAGATGGAGTGTGCAGTAAAGGCTTTCCAAAAGCGTATGCTGCAGAGACACTTGCGAGCATAGATGGCTATGCCCTTTACAAGCGTCCCCCAAATGGACCCACCATAACCGTTCATGGAACCGATGTTGATTGCCAATATGTCGTCCCATTCAATGCTTATTTACTGAAGAAGTACAGAGCACACATCAACATTGAGGTTTGCGCAAGCATAAAGAGTATAAAGTACTTATTTAAATATGTGTACAAGGGACATGACTGTGCCAGCATCGAAATTCGAGAGCGCGGGAGAGTGGAGGTGGACGAAATAAAGACCTATTTGGACTGTAGATATGTCAGTGCCCCAGAGGCAGCATGGAGATTGATGGAATTTGAAATGCACAAACAGTCCCATTCCATCACCAGACTTGCGGTACACTTACCTGAATTGCAGACTGTTGTGTTCAGGGATGGTAACGAGGAAGAAGCCATTGTACGACATAGGGGTACAACACTTACAGCTTGGTTTCAGTTAAACCAGAGAGACCCTGAGGCACGAAGTTATCTGTACCATGACATTCCAAAATATTACGTATTTGAAGATGGACGAAAGACATGGAAACTTCGACGCCGGGGCGGCAACAAGGTTATCGGACGCATGGTTTCGGCAAGCCCTATGGACATTGAGCGCTTTCATCTTCGTGTACTCCTGCTGCACTGCCCTGCTAAAACATCATTTGAAGATCTCAGAACCGTAGATGGAGCAGTTTGTGAAACATACAAGGATGCAGCCAGGAAATTACATTTAACAGAAGATGATACAGAATGGGACAGGTCCTTAGCTGATGGAGTTATCTTTGCCATGCCACAACAATTGAGATCTCTTTTTGCAACCCTATGCATATTCTGCACACCAACAGACACGTCGGCACTGTGGGAAAAATATAAAAACGACCTTTGCGAAGATTTTGTGCACAGCGGCCATATCTTGGAACAAAGTATTTTCATGGCATTGCGAGAAATACAGTCCTTCCTCCTGAGACATGGACAGACCTTGGAAGCATTTCAGTTACCAGTACCTCCAGACACTGTTGAAGATCTTTCGAGCGATGATTATATCAGTATGTACCGGGAGATGAACATGAAAAAGGTGAAAACAACAGACAACTACTAAATGATGACCAAATCAAAATTGTAGATGAGGTCCTACAGGCCGTTCATTGTAGGGACCAGTACACAGGCAACCGGTTGTTTTTCGTTGATGGACCGAGCGGAAGTGGCAAGACCTTTCTCTATAATACGCTTCTGCACATCTTGCAAGGCCAGTGTCGTTTGGTTCTTCCAATGGCGTACTCGGGCATTGCAGCAACATTGCTAGCAGGGGGCCGTACATCGCACCATCGATTTAAATTGCCAGTGCCCATTTTGGAAAACTCCACATGCAACATATCACCTACGAGTAAAGATGCAGATACTCTAAGGAAGGCCAACCTATTCATTTGGGATGAAGCACCTATGGCTCCAGCATATGCTTTAGCGGCTGTTGATCGATGTCTCCGGGATGTAACCAGCAACAACATTCCTTTTGGTGGAAAGGTCTTACTTCTTGGTGGGGACTTCAGGCAGGTTTTGCCCGTTGTACCTCGCGCTGCACCTGCAGCAATCATCGCCACATGCATCAAGCGTAGCAAGTTGTGGCCAAAGTTCAAACTGCTGAACTTAAAATCAAACATGAGAGCTAATGATGACGAAGAATTCTCAAAATGGTTACTGTCGGTTGGAAATGGGACTGTGGAAACAATTCCTGACTCAGATTTAATACGACTGCCTGATCGTATCTGTGTAGAAGACAACATGTCTTTAGCAGAGGCTGTTTTTGGTAATTTGAACGAAATCCATTCAAACTATGATGCGCTGGCACAACGAGCTGTGTTGTGTCCAAAGAATGAATCCACATTTGTGATCAACGATGAGATACTGGATGCATTTCCTGGGGAAGAAAAGACGTACTTCAGCGCTGATTCCATTGTCTGTGATGACCCTGAAGAGGCACTAAATTATCCTATGGAATTCCTAAATCAATTAACTCCTTCTGGAATGCCATTGCACAAACTTCGTCTCAAAGATGGTGCTGTCATCATGTTACTCCGTAACTTTGATCCGAAACAGGGACTGTGCAATGGTGCAAGATTGGTTGTTAAAAGATTGTTGCCAAACATAATAGATGGAGAAATAATTTCTGGCAGTCACAAAGGAACACGCACATTTTTACCCAGGATTAGTATTGCACCTTCCGATACAACACTACCATTCGTACTCAAACGCCATCAATTTCCAGTTCGTGTGGCATTCTCTTTCTCAATAAACAAGAGTCAAGGTCAAACATTACACAAAGTTGGGATTTACCTACCAGAACCCGTCTTCAGCCATGGCCAATTATATGTTGCATTGTCGCGTGCTAAACGATTTGAGGATGTCAAGGTAAAGGTAGTCAGTAATGGCCAACAGGGAAAAATTGATGGCCGCAGTGGAATCTTCACCCGTAATGTTGTTTACCCGGAGGTCCTGCAGTGACACCATTCAGGCAACAAAAGGAGGTCACGAAGGAAAATAGTTAATTACTCCGACACATTTAGTTGCGGTGATTGAAAAATCACCGGACTATTGTTGCTGTTTTGATGCTTTTTACTGCTGTTTTCATGCTTTTTCACTGCTGTTTTGATGCTTTTTCAGTGCTGTTTTTTCACAGCTGTTCTGATGCTTTTTCACTGCTGTTTTGATGCTTTTTCACTGCTGTTTTGATGCTTTTTCAGCTGTTTTGATGCTTTTTCACTGCTGTTTTGACGCTTTCCACTGTTGTTTTGATGCTTTTTCACTGCTGTTTTGATGTTGTTTCACAGCTGTTCTGATGCTTTTTTGCCGTTTTGCCTAAAAATCTCATTTCAAAAAAAAAAATTCCAAAAAAATCTCACAATGATGACATATAATTCAACGAAAACGTTGAAGCAACCGCATAATATTACGGTGTTGTTTAACTCTGAGTGAGAATAGTTCTAAATTTTTAAAACTTTCTTCTGATATTTGTGATTTCTTTCAAACAAACTGTATTTCCCATCTACACGGGCATGTATGTATTCCTATTAACGTTATGTAAAGTACATAAATTGTGTGGATTACATCATTTGTGGATGTGATCAATTATTGCCAGTAACCATTTTATATAACTGAATGTGCAGGTGCAGCATCTAACTCAATATGTCGAAATGTCACACACATCCATGCCCGTGGGATTCCCACGGGTGACCCCGCTAGTATTGCAATGTTAAGCCAATCAATACTGAAGCGACTCAGTGTTTTCCTGTAAATTAATTTCCTCATTAATATTGTTGCGAATATGGAATTTGGCCTCCATATCCGCTTGTAAATATTCCCCTATTTCCCCAATACTCCCCAACTATCCCCAATCCCCCATTCCCTAGTCCCATTGTCTGTAAACAACACTCTGTAGAACCGACCTTCCCCTTTTTCCCCCATTAAATGTCGTGCCCAGGTCCACCGCATCTCACGTAGACAACTTTCGGACATCTTGCTAGTTATTCTTAGTCTATGTCAGTTAAGGACTCGTTTCCATTAATTCCGACTCTTCGTTGCACCAGAATGTGATTATATGGCACCAGTAGTGAGTTTAGGACCTTCCCATGCCTCCTCCCGTCTTCTTCCCCAAACAACAACAACAACAACAACAACTACAACTACAACTACAACAACAATTACAACAACAACTACAACAACGGCGCTGCGCGGAGGAGTGTGCGTCCTCACACCGGCTCGGTTAGCCGCCATTGACGATGCGCTCCGACGGGGTTACCACGAAGGGGCTCCTTGTCAGCCCCTCGTCAAGGGCGGAGCCGGTAACCCCCCCCCCAGCACGCACCCAATGAGAAGCAACGTGCCGATTCCATCTGGGGCGGAGCTAACGAGCCGAGGGCGTGTCACTCCCCGCCGGATATACGCGGCCACGTACCGGACGTGACGTGAGATGCGCCCCGAGCTTGAAGAGGAAGAACCAGTCGTGACCTCCGAGCGCTGTGACCTCCCTGCATCTACTGGACCGTACAGTACCCTGTCCTTGAGCCAAGAGTGCACCTTGAGCCATCGATACCCGCTTTCCTTGCCATCAATCCCCGTGTGAGTCAGCCTTGTCCCGTTTATCTGTCGTCTGTTGGGGTTAATATAAGAGTGTGTCTAAGTGCTTGTCTTTCTATGCTGTACCTCTCATCCCTGTAATCTGAACCTTCCGCACTAATATAACCTCCTCCGGAGGTCTTGAGAACTGAACCCTTGGTGTCGTGTCATTTGAATCCCAGCCGTGGTGTCCTTTTCCTTTATTGACCTAGCGTAGCGCGACTAGTCAACGTTCGAGCATAATCGGGTAAACTGTGCAGACGTGGTCATACCAAACCGCTCGGTAAACTAACATCCACCACCGCGTCTGTAACAATTGGTGTCGAGGAGTGGAATTCGGACCCGGGACTAAATTTATTAGGCCCAAATTTGTAGTAGAATCGATTCGGAGCGCGTTTCCCGCGCGAAATTATAACGGCGAAATTTGATTTTGTTATACGAAAATAAAAACCCGAATTTTGAAAGTCGCGCTATGGCAGACCAAGACAGCTGGGGTCCGGTAGTGGAGAGTGAGGCAGGGTCGGTCCAGGACCAAATTGAGGGACGCGAGGAGAGCGAAGCAGTGAGGGTAGCAGGTTCGCAAAGTAGCGCCGTCACGCACGAAGTAGCGGGCGCGCGAAATGGCGCCTCACACATGGCCACGGCGTCCACGCCCGCGACCGTGGCAGCGCCCCTGGTGGATTCGAACCTTTTCCTCCTGCAAATGAGGGCCCTTATGGAACAAATGGTGGGAATGAGGGCTGATAGTGAGCGGTTGGGAAACCAAATGGGGGTAATGGGGAACCGGATGGATGCTCAGAGTGAGCAATTGGGGGTAATGGGGAACCGGATGGATGCTCAGGGTGAGCGATTAGAGGGCCAAATGGGGGTAATGAGGGACGAAGCGAGGGGTACTGGTGAGGGATTAGACAATAATTTTAGGGGATTAGACAATAATTTTAAGGGATTAGACGAGAAATTTGGGAAATTAGACAATAGATTAGGGGAAATACAGGAGGGGTTAATGGGGGTAGAAAACAGAATGGCCGCTCAAGAGAATCAAATGGAAGGGATGCAAAAAGGGTTAGAGGGGTTAGAAAACACCATGGAAGGCAAATTGAGGGACATGAGGGACCAAGCGGAAAGGGAAGTTAACCAAATGGGGCAGCAGATAAGAGGGGGTCAGAATGGGGGTAGAAACCAAACTGGATGCTCACAGGGAGGAAATGGAGCAGATGAGGGTGGCATCTGGGCAGGAGATGCAAGTGATGGGAGAGGAGATCAGAAGAGGAGTGAGTGAGGAGGTCGGAGGAGTGCGCGAGGAGGTGAGGCACTGTAAGGAGCACATGGAGAAGGAGGTGAGAAAGGGGACTGTAAAGTTACAAGGGGGCATAGAGGTCCTGACGCAGGAGGTGGAACAGCTGACGGAGGGACAAAAAGAAGTAACGGAGCAGGTTCAAAGGAACACTGCGGTATTAGGAGGGTTGAAAGCGACACAAAGAACTAAAAGATGACTTGATAGCGACGAAGAGGGAATGTCAGATGGTACGTGAGGGACTGACAACGAGGCTGGACGAGGTGATAGAGGTAATGGAGACGAAGGACCGGCAGGTGAGGACGCACATGGAAACGGTCAAGGTAGCCTTAGAGGACGAGCTGGAGGAGACGTACCGGGGAATAAAAGAGGTGAAGCAGAAACTAGAAGAAGTGGAAGAAGGGATGAGCGAAATTAAGAAGCGACGGAGAGGGGATAAGAAAGAGATAAAGGAGGAAGTAAAAGAATTGGTCCAAAGCCTGTGTTCAAATCGTGATGATGTGCTCATTAACCGGATGAGGGATTCGCAGGTGATGGAGGAGAAGCGAAGAGGAAGAGGACCCGGTGTAAGTGGTGACCAATATGGTCGTGCGTATGATGCGCCAGGTGATTTAAGAAGCTTGGGGGTCGAGATGGACCCGGGTGTTCGTGAGAGGCCGTTGGTGAAGTGTGCGACAGGTCTGGTGTGCGAAAGAGGAGGTGTGCGAGAAAGTCCGACTCTGGGGTGTGTGAGGAAAAAGTGTGTGCCAAGGAGTGAGGGTGCTGGCGAGAGTGAGTCGGTCGTAGCGCGTGTGCGAGGGGGCACATGGAAGCGCGGTGTGGTAAGTGTTACAGAGGGTGTGACGGGAGAGTGTGCGCGAGAAAGGTGTGTGACGGACAGGTGCATGGGGAAAGAGTGCGCTGTCAAAAGTAAGGAAGAATGCACACCTGTGGTGAGTGTTACAGAGGGTGTAACGGGAGAGTGTGCGCGAGAAAGGTGTGTGACGGACAGGTGCATGGGGAAAGAGTGCGCTGTCAAGAGTAAGGGTGAGTGCGTTGTCAAGAATGGAGGTGAGAGTAGTGAGAGTGACAAGGAGAGTGAGTTGGTTGTGACAGGTGAGCGAGGATGTACACCTGGGATGGAAGGATGCACACCTGGAATGGTAGAGCGTGAGTGGGAATGCACGCTGGAGTTGGTGGTGAGGCACGTGGTTGGGTGTGCGAATGAGAGCACACCTGTGATTGTCACAGAGGAGGTGACAGAGGAGGGGGCGCGAAGAGGTGTGTTGGTGAGGTGTGCGACCAACGAATGTGTGCCAAGGTGTTCGGTGGTCAGGTGTGTGACCAAGGCTGTGAGTGGAATGGGTGTACCTGGGTGTGTAAGGAAAGGTACGAGGAGCATGGGCACGGCTGGATGTGTGAGCAAGGAACGGGCTGCGGGGTGTAAGCGTCCAGGTGAAGCATCGACGTTAGACGGGGTAGAGTTTAGAACGACTTATAGCCGAAGCGGGCCCTCGGTGCGTGCCGGGCCTCGCTTTGAACGGCCGCGTCCGTGCTCCACTAGGCGGAGCGGGCAGCCCGATAGAAAGGGTCGTCATGGCGACCACTTTTTGTTGAGGCATTCCGGCAGGTCGAGATCGGGACATTGGATGGCTCCACGCCGAGGGGGTGCGTGGGATCTCGGCCCGGGTAAGCCCCCGTCTCTGCACCGAGTGCCGGACGCATCCAGCCGCTGGCACGGAACAACCCGCCTTCATGGCTTGGCTTTACGAAGCCGGGCTTTGGACAGGAATTGGCGCACCGAGAGGTATTAGTGAGTAGACTGGGTGATGAGGTTAGTGTTTTGGACCCAAAATTAGAGAAAAACAAAATTTGATGATTGGCAAGGGATTGGCAGTAGTGATTGGCAGATGATGGGCAGTGATTGGCAAATTTTTGATTTGTTGAAATTTGATGTGCAAAATTGGTAGTGAGCGATGGGCCCGGTGGGTAAGGGGGGGCATCCCTGCCACCCTTCCCATAGTGGGGGCAAAGGAGCAATAGCTTATGGGGTGTATGGCAGTGAAAACTAGCCCGGGTGGGTTAGGTTATATTGTAGGGATCTAGAAGAGATTGACATTAGGTGACGTTAAGATTAGTTAGTGACTGATACCTGTAGTGGGGACGCAGGTAGAGTAGCGTGGATGATAATGACGTGGGAGCGCAATAGCTTAAAGGGACGACTGGGAAGCGCAAGTTTCAGAAGGGAGTAGTTAGCTGAGATGATGCCGTGTGTGGGAGAATTGAACAGGCGTGATTGCACAGGTGTGCAACTGGACAGGTGTGTGGAGCAGTGTGTGAGTAATGAGTGTTGTGGATCAGCGCGAATGCGCTTGGGGAGAGAAGGGTGCAGGTGGCACCAGGTGTGAGAGCACAGGTGTGCAAGTACAGGTGTGTGGAGAGAGTTGGAGTAAGTGGTACGGAGTGGTGTGCATGGTGCGAAGGTGTGAATGGGGGAAGAGTGGACCCCCATCACGGATACCCGGGGCGGGTAGTGTAAGTGTTAGGTAGAGGGTACAGGTAAATTGTGGTTGGATATTGGCATCTGTGGTGCGGGTGACAGAATGGTATTGTGGATGGGTGCATTAGTGTCGTGGAAATGGCTGGGCGTGTAGCCTGTTAGTGTGTGTAGTTGGTTGGGCACTCCACCACTGTGAGGATGTCGGCCAGGTGAGGCCGCAGGTGGGCTCTGGGAGCCGTTAGTGTCAGTGGGTGCCTGAGGATCCCGGGTATGGATCGGGTAGCCCAGTGCCAGAGAGGGCACCGAGTGGGGAGAGCGCCAGAGGGCCTTCCCCAGGTAGTTAGGTTAGGGCAGGGAGCAGGTAAGCTCGGAGGCAACTGCAGTGGTGGAGGTGTGCAGGTGGGTAGACCCACTGGGAGAGGTACACGCCACAGCCCAGAAATTGTGCGAGGGCACCGGGAGATGAATCGGGGGAGTGAGACCCCAAATTGAAAAGCACCACAGTTTGGCCAATGGGAATTGGTTTTTAGAACCCATAGTGTAAGAGGGCCAATGGTTTGGCCGGAGAAAGACCCCGGGTAGTGTAAAGTTGTTAAAGTCATTTAGGAAATAGTTAGGATTGATGAACCTGTCGCACCATGCGCAGCCACTTGCCTGTGGTGATGATGATGACTCCACACCTGTGTTTTCTTTGTTTTGTTGCAGGAAATGAGATTGCTGTGGATTTGTGAGACGCATCACGACGTGGATGAGACATTGGGGTGATTCCATCTCTCCCTCCCTAGGAGGGACTGATGATGAATTGGTGATAGCAAATTATGATGTTGAGTTGGAGATGGCAAATTTTGATGAGAGTTGAAAATGGCAAATTTGATTGGTTAGGAGGGAGAGAAGACGAATTTGGTTTATGGGAGGAACGGGGAAGACAGTAGGGATGTTTGTTGATTTGTAAAGTAGATGTTTATGGGTAGTGTTGTGTTTTGTGGATACAGTAAGGGGTAAGGGAGGGGCCATGTAGGTTACCTGGTGGGGGGGGGGGGGGGCGTACGATAGGAACGTACCTGTCTCACCTGGTTCCCATGTGCCCCCAGTGTGCATCATCTTGTATTGCGTGCACTTTTGCGCCCTTACCACCTTACTCACTTGTCTGCTTCTTTTGTCTCCCACCTCCGAGGATCTGGCTTTGGGGCAGAGAGAGAGGAGAGAGGGGTGCTGGCTCCGCAGTTGTGGGCCTGCACTTTCGCTGCTTGCTGCTTGGATCGATACACCATATGGACCGCAATGTTTGTGGCCACCCACAATGGACCGCAGCTCTTTTGCGGCCAAGCACCACCCGTGGATGGACCTATGGGTCAACGTGGCACCTATGCCATACAGGTGAACCACTTTTAGTTGACACCACTGAAGGCCACAATATAGAAATGGACGCGGTTGGCGCCTTTCTTTATTTTTTGAAAGAGGCAAGAACACCAAGTGCACCACACGAAGGCAAGACCAGCGGCAGAACATCGGCCGGCTGTGACACCACCGGTGATTCATAAACACTTTATTGGTGCACCGGATGGTGCTGACTGTGTGAAGGGGTGGTGCTTTTGATGCTTGGAAGGGGTGCTCTGCACATTATTAAAGGCCGTAGGCCACAGAGCACTCGTGGGTTGGTGTATCGATACTGGCATGCGTGCTCTCTCTATGCATAACATCTGCATGTGTCCCTCCAAAAACAGGTCCTGGATCGTAGTGTAAATATCAGCGTAGTCTTGTAAAAAATGCTCCCTACCGGCTGTATGTTTAGTTTGAGAATTCTTTCCGGATTCGGTTATCCTGTGGGTGTGTTTCTGAGAGGAGAAGGGTGCAACGTCGCAGGGGGACATATTTACTCATTTGTGAATATCTGTAAAACTGTCGCACTCAGGGTAGAGTTAATAGTAGTGGGAACTACATCTGAGTGCCACACTAAACTAGGTAAAAATTTATCGGGTCGGGACGCCCCGAGGGTAGAGAAGGGTGCAATGTTGCGAATATGGAATTTGGCCTCCATATCCGCTTGTAAATATTCCCCTATTTCCCCAATACTCCCCAACTATCCCCAATCCCCCATTCCCTAGTCCCATTGTCTGTAAACAACACTCTGTAGAACCGACCTTCCCCTTTTTCCCCCATTAAATGTCGTGCCCAGGTCCACCGCATCTCACGTAGACAACTTTCGGACATCTTGCTAGTTATTCTTAGTCTATGTCAGTTAAGGACTCGTTTCCATTAATTCCGACTCTTCGTTGCACCAGAATGTGATTATATGGCACCAGTAGTGAGTTTAGGACCTTCCCATGCCTCCTCCCGTCTTCTTCCCCAAACAACAACAACAACAACAACAACTACAACTACAACTACAACAACAATTACAACAACAACTACAACAACGGTGCTGCGCGGAGGAGTGTGCGTCCTCACACTGGCTCGGTTAGCCGCCATTGACGATGCGCTCCGACGGGGTTACCACGAAGGGGCTCCTTGTCAGCCCCTCGTCAAGGGCGGAGCCGGTAACCCCCCCCCCAGCACGCACCCAATGAGAAGCAACGTGCCGATTCCATCTGGGGCGGAGCTAACGAGCCGAGGGCGTCACTCCCCGCCGGATATACGCGGCCACGTACCGGACGTGACGTGAGATGCGCCCCGAGCTTGAAGAGGAAGAACCAGTCGTGACCTCCGAGCGCTGTGACCTCCCTGCATCTACTGGACCGTACAGTACCCTGTCCTTGAGCCAAGAGTGCACCTTGAGCCATCGATACCCGCTTTCCTTGCCATCAATCCCCGTGTGAGTCAGCCTTGTCCCGTTTATCTGTCGTCTGTTGGGGTTAATATAAGAGTGTGTCTAAGTGCTTGTCTTTCTATGCTGTACCTCTCATCCCTGTAATCTGAACCTTCCGCACTAATATAACCTCCTCCGGAGGTCTTGAGAACTGAACCCTTGGTGTCGTGTCATTTGAATCCCAGCCGTGGTGTCCTTTTCCTTTATTGACCTAGCGTAGCGCGACTAGTCAACGTTCGAGCATAATCGGGTAAACTGTGCAGACGTGGTCATACCAAACCGCTCGGTAAACTAACATCCACCACCGCGTCTGTAACAATATCATGCCTTATTCTCGACACAATACTGTCTTTCACTCAGATTGCCACACTTCCTGTGTTTCTCTCTTTCCTATCACACCGATAAACCCTGCCCTGGTGTACCTTTAATTCCCATCTTCCAGTTTGATTTCTCATGAAACCAAGTCTCACTTACAGCAACTATGCTGTACCTCTCAGCATCCACTCTAGATTACATCTTTCCATTCAAGCTCCTGGCATTGGTATAAAATTCCATCAATATTTCCCTTCCGAGAACCACCCCCCTGCTGCCCCAACTCTCCAAACACAACCTCAGCCTCCAGTTTTAAAAAAAAGTCCCGATCTCTTTCTCCAGAACTGCTGCATATCTCACTCCACAACCTTGCACTTATCCAATGACATCTGCTTCGTCTTGCCTTCTTCTTCTTCGGGCTTATACCCCTTGGTGCCAATATTGGTTGCAGATAGATCACAATCACACTCAGACTCGATACTTGAGTGATCCTACTCTCCGATGTTATTACTTGGGGAGGCCCCATTGTAAGATCCTACTATGCCCGTCCTTCAGCCTCAGGCGAATGCACTCACCTCCACGATGGGAATCAGAATTACACCCCTATGAATGCCAAATGTGAGTGGTTGCCTGGCAATCAAAACCACACCCCCATGAATGCCCCTGCCACACGCGCATCCACCTTGAGAATACCTACGGCCACCAGGAAAACACCCAGATGCATCAGTAAAGAACATGACTGTCCCTTCACCCTGGTCTTCAATCGGACACTTTATGGTCCAGGAAACAGGACTGGGACCATACATTCACCGATCAGGCCACCAAACCTATAGCTTGGGACGAGAGCCAGATCGTGTCCCAGGCAACTCTTGGATACGACACCGCACTCAGACCCGCTGTAGGGCTCAAAGGGAATGCCTGTTGAGGTGGCAGAGATACACAGGCCAGACTGCTGATGAAAGCATCGACAATGTCACTCCCGACCCCGCAAACTCAAATCAACCTCTGCGACAGGATTCAGCAGAGGTGCTTTGTTATTTGTAAAAAAAAAAAAATTTTTAAGGTTAAAGGGATAAACACTGTAAAACAGATATCAGTGCCCACTTATACTAGTTAGTTATATTAGTTAGATATTAGTTACCGTGACAAACAAAATATCAACAGTGCAATGAAAAAAAGAACTAATTAGAACGGCACTCGGTAGAGAGATTAGCTTTGCCAGGCTGAACAGTTCACGTTTTGTATCCCACCGATAGGCCGGATCTCAATCCGGACCTAAACCAAAGTCAATTTGGCCTGTTCTTGTTACCTACCCAACTCATCCAACAAATTTCGGCATAATCAGTCCACAACGTTTTGAGATATCATGCTATATATCGGTTTTGGCCCGATCTCAAAATTGCGAAGAATCACTTTAAAAAAAAAAAAATTTCATCAAAACCGGATCAATTTGTCCTCATCACAACCCAACCTTTCCATTAAGTTTCGTCTGAATCTGTTCATAACTTTTGGAGATATCCAGCTCACAGACAGACAGACAGACAGAGACAGACAGGGGTGAAAACATAACCACTGTCCCCTGGAACAAAGACATTACCAGACATCATTGTACTTTGACATTAATGACAAGAACAGTAAGCAAAAGACAAATACTTTTACATCCGTGTACATCAGCTTAAAGTACAAAGATGTCCAATTTGACCGACTTGGAGGCACAAAACCCAGAAGTACAACCATTGGCAAGATTCGGACATCTGCTAATACCGGAGTAAACGTTACACTAACAGAATGGATGCATTTGTGTGGAACAATACATAATTATTCACCAAAGCTGATAAAAAGATGAAAGCAAAATGAAGTTCAGTCAAACCAGAGATAAAAATTACACAAAGTTTAAAACGTCAAAGAAGAATAAAATTCCGCAAGTCCAACGACTCACCTTTGGTATCGTTAGGGACAAAGCGAAGCTAAAGATGTAGTATTCAAACGAATCTTCATTTTGGTGAATTAAGGATACAAAATGGCATGGAGTGACAATTGTATCAGTTTGCAATCAATGTTTTTATACTCCATTGCAGTGCTCGGCAACCTTTTTGTAGTGGTGGGCCAGATCGTCATAGGGCTACCCGGGCACGTGCCGGAACGATAACAAAGTAGTCATTAGAGGTTAGAAGAGTATTTTTTCATTTCCGGTTAATTGTCAATTGTCAAGTGAGGTCTGTGTACAGTTTAATCATGGAACAGTGTGGTTTTCGTGTTGGGCAGCCAATAAGAAAAATCTGTGCCTGCATTTTTGCGTGTGGCTCGGCGAGCAAAATAGAGGAGGTGGAAGCCGAATGTTCCTCTGGTCTGAAGTCCAAACCGAATGCGTCTATGCAGGCCCACCCCTGTTCCATTGTATTCAGCTAAAAGGGTGTGAGCGGTGCTGTGACTTCATAGCATTTTGATACCCATCTCAAATTGCCCTTCGAGACAATAGTCAACTACAAAGCATGAACTGTCACCACATGCAGAGTAGAACTGGTGGGATCGGTAATTCTCCTGAATAAGGCTGTTTCCATAAGCTCAGAATCTATGAACAACTTAAGACAAATCCATCTTATCCACCCCGTATGTTGTCCCCTCACCCTCACTCCTCCCCATATCCCTTAATGGTTCAAGTCTCTCTCTATTTTCTCCGTCTCCCCCCCCCCCCCCCCCCCCTCCGCCGTTGCTGCTGTTCCTTTTCTCCTGTTGCGTCTTGATCCGTTCCGTGTTCTAGCTCTTCCACAGGCCTCAAATCTGTATACAACGAAGGCTTACTTCCAGTCATCGGCAAGGTCATGGAATCCATCATCGCAGTTGACCTAAAATCCTTCCTTTTCTCCAACAATTTCCTTCCAGACCATCAGTCCGTATTCAGACCTGGTCACTTCAGGTTGTACATGCTGCTCCTACTCTCCCAACAATGGGTAGAGGCCCTCAATGTCAGACA
>NW_027620101.1:0-17879 GCF_964187855.1 Myxine glutinosa
TCAGCACTTTTGGAGATATAGTGGTGCAAAGTTTTGCCGTTTTTCCAAAATGGCGGCCGACCACGTGACATATGACGTCATCATTAACATATTTTATTCCCCATGGAGAGTTCTTTACAATGAGCCATGTCTCAATTTTTTCTGTTCAGCACTTTTGGAGATTTTGTGGTGCAAAGTTTTGCCGTTTTTCCAAGATGGCGGCCGACCACGTGACTGATGACGTCATCATTAACATATTTTATTCCCCATGGAGAGTTCTTTACAATGAGCCATGTCTCAATTTTTTCTGTTCAGCACTTTTGGAGATATAGTGGTGCAAAGTTTTGCCGTTTTTCCAAGATGGCGGCCGACCACGTGACATATGACGTCATCATTAACATATTTTATTCCCCATGGAGAGTTCTTTACAATGAGCCATGTCTCAATTTTTTCTGTTCAGCACTTTTGGAGATATAGTGGTGCAAAGTTTTGCCGTTTTTCCAAGATGGCGGCCGACCACGTGACATATGACGTCATCATCAACATATTTTATTCCCCATGGAGAGTTCTTTACAATGAGCCATGTCTCAATTTTATCTGTTCAGCACTTTTGGAGATATAGTGGCGCAATGTTTTGCCGTTTTTCCAAGATGGCGACCGAACCACGTGACTGATGACGTCATCATTTACATATTTTATTCCCCATGGAGAGTTCTTTACAATGAGCCATACCTCAATTTTTTCTATTCAGGACTGTTGGAGATGTGGAGGTGCAGAGTTTTTCGGTTTTTCCAAGATGGCGGCCGAACCACGTGACCGATGACATCATCATTAACATATTTTGTTCCCCATGGAGAGTTCTTTACAATGAGCCATGTCTCAATTTTTTCTATTCAGCACTTTCGGAGATATGGAGGTGATAAGTTTTTCGGTTTTTCCAAGATGGCGGCCGACCACGTGACTGATGACGTCATCATTAACATATTTTATTCCCCATGGAGAGTTCTTTACAATGAGCCATGTCTCAATTTTTTCTGTTCAGCACTTTTGGAGATATAGTGGTGCAAATTTTTGCCGTTTTTCCAAGATGGCGGCCGACCACGTGACATATGACGTCATCATTAACATATTTTATTCCCCATGGAGAGTTCTTTATAATGAGCCATGTCTCAATTTTTTCTGTTCAGCACTTTTGGAGATATAGTGGCGCAACGTTTTGCCGTTTTTCCAAGATGGCGCCCGAACCACGTGACTGATGACGTCATCATTTACATATTTTATTCCCCATGGAGAGTTCTTTACAATGAGCCATGTGTCAATTTTTTCTGTACAGTACTTTCGGAGATATAGAGGTGCAAAGTTTTTCGGTTTTTCCAAGATGGCGGCCGAACCACGTCACCGATGACGTCATCATTTGGGCACAGTCTATTCCAGGGCAAGACCAATATGTGTGCAAAGTTTGGCGATTCTCCGTGCAACGGTGTAGATGCAGTGCTGCAAACAGACAGACAGACAAACAGACAGACAAACAGACAAACGAACAGATCAACATACTTGCCGGAAAAATTTTTCCGGCAAGTAATGAAAAATCGGTCAGAGACCGAGGACTTGCCGGAATGTACTTTTTATCGGCCATTTAGAACAAATATGGCGGCCGAACCACGTGACCGATGATATCATCATTAACATATTTTATTCCCCATGGAGAGTTCTTTACAATGAGCAATGTCTCAATTTTTTCTATTCAGCACTTTCGGAGATATGGAGGTGCAAAATTTTTCGGTTTTTCCAAGATGGCGGCCGAACCACGTGACCGATGACGTCATCATTTGGGCACAGTATATTAGAGGGCAAGACAAATACGTGTGCAAAGTTTGGTGATTCTACGTGCAACGGTGTAGACGTAGTGCTGCAAACAGACAAACAGACAGACAGACAAACAGACAAATGAAAAATCGGTCAGAGACCGAGGACTTGCCGGAATGTACTCTTTTATCGGCCATTTAAGACAAATATGGCGTCCGAACCACGTGATAGATGACGTCATCATTAACATATATTATTCCCCATGGAGAGTTCTTCACAAAGAGCCATGTCTCAACTTTTTCTATTCAGCACTTTTGGAGATATGGAGGTGCTACGTTTTTCGGTTTTTCCAAGATGGCAGCCGAACCACGTGACCTATGATGTCATCATTAACATATTTTATTCCCCATGGAGAGTTCTTTACAATGAGCCATGTCTCAATTTTTTCTATTCAGCACTTTCAGAGATATGGAGGTGCACAATTTTTCGGTTTTTCCAAGATGGCGGCCGAACCACGTGACATATGACGTCATCATTAACATATTTTATTCCCCATTGAGAGTTCTTTACAATGAGCCATGTCTCAATTTTTTCCATTCTGCACTTTTGGAGATATAGTGGTGCAAAGTTTTCCCATTTTTCCAAGATGGCGGCCGAACCACGTGACCGATGGCGTCATCATTAACATATTTTATTCCCCATGGAGAGTTCTTTACAATGAGCCATGTCTCAATTTTTTCTGTTCAGCACTTTTGGAGATTTTGTGGTGCAAAGTTTTGCCGTTTTTCCAAGATGGCGGCCGACCACGTGACTGATGACGTCATCATTAACATATTTTATTCCCCATGGAGAGTTCTTTACAATGAGCCATGTCTCAATTATTCTGTTCAGCACTTTTGGAGATATAGTGGTGCAAAGTTTTGCCGTTTTTCCAAGATGGCGGCCGACCACGTGACATATGACGTCATCATTAACATATTTTATTCCCCATGGAGAGTTCTTTCCAATGAGCCATGTCTCAATTTTTTCTGTTCAGCACTTTTGGAGATATAGTGGCGCAACGATTTGCCGTTTTTCCAAGATGGCGACCGAACCACGTGACTGATGACGTCATCATTTACATATTTTATTCCCCATGGAGAGTTCTTTACAATGAGCCATGTCTCAATTTTTTCTGTTCAGCACTTTTGGAGATATAGTGGTGCAAATTTTTGCCGTTTTTCCAAGATGGCGGCCGACCACGTGACATATGACGTCATCATTAACATATTTTATTCCCCATGGAGAGTTCTTTACAATGAGCCATGTCTCAATTTTTTCTGTTCAGTACTTTCGGAGATATAGAGGTGCAAATTTATTCGGTTTTTCCAAGATGGCGGCCGAACCACGTCACTGATGACGTCATCATTGAGGCACAGTATATTAGAGGGCAAGACCATTATGTGTGCAAAGTTTGGCGATTCTCCGTGCAACGGTGTAGACGCAGTGCTGCAAACAGACAAACAGACAGACAAACAGACAGACAAACAGACAGACAGACAAACAAACGAACAGATCAACATACTTGCCGGAAAATTTTTCCGGCAAGTAATGAAAAATCGGTCAGAGACCGAGGACTTGCCGGAATTTACTTTTTTATCGGCCATTTAGGACAAATATGGCGGCCGAACCACGTGACCGATGATGTCATCATGAACATATTTTATTCCCCATGGAGAGTTCTTTACAATGAGCCATGTCTCAATTTTTTATATTGAGCATTTTTGGAGAAATGGAGGTGGTAGGTTTTTCGGTTTTTCCAAGATGGCGGCCGAACCACGTGACTGATGACGTCATCATTAACATATTTTATTCCCCATGGAGAGTTCTTTACAATGAGCCATGTCTCAATTTTTTCTGTTCAGTACTTTCAGAGATATGGAGGTGCAAAGTTTTTAGGTTTTTCCAAGATGGCGGCCGAACCACGTGACTGATGACGTCATCATTAACATATTTTATTCCCCATGGAGAGTTCTTTACAATGAGCCATGTCTCAATTTTTTCTGTTCAGCACTTTCGGAGATATAGAGTTGCAAACTTTTTCCAAGATGGCGACCGAACCACGTGACCAATGACGTCATCACTAACATTTTATTCCCCATGGAGAGTTCTTTACAATGAGCTCAATTTTTTCTGTTCAGCACTTTTGGAGATATAGTGGTGCAAAATTTTGCCATTTTCCAAGATGGCGGCCGAACCACGTGACTGATGACGTCATCATTAACATATTTTATTACCCATGGAGAGTTCTTTACAATGAGCCATGTCTCAATTTTTTCTGTTCAGCACTTTTGGAGATATAGCGGTGCAAAGTTTTGCCGTTTTTCCAAGATGGCGGCCGACCACGTGACATATGACGTCATCATAAACATATTTTATTCCCCATGGAGAGTTCTTTACAATGAGCCATGTCTCAATTTTTTCTGTACAGTACTTTCGGAGATATAGAGGTGCAAAGTTTTTCGGTTTTTCCAAGATGGCGGCCGAACCACGTCACCGATGACGTCATCAATTGGGCACAGTCTATTCCAGGGCAAGACCAATATGTGTGCAAAGTTTGGCGATTCTCCGTGCAACGGTGTAGACGCAGTGCTGCAAACAGACAAACAGACAAACAGACAAACAGACAAACAGACAAATGAAAAATCGGTCAGAGACCGAGGACTTGCCGGAATGTACTTTTTTATCGGCCATTTAGGACAAATATGGCGGCCGAACCACGTGACCGATGACGTCATCATTAACATATTTTATTCCCCATGGAGAGTTCTTTACAATGAGCCATACCTCAATTTTTTCTATACAGGACTTTTGGAGATGTGGAGGTGCAGAGTTTTTCGGTTTTTCCAAGATGGCGGCCGAACCACGTGACTGATGACGTCATCATTAACATATTTTATTCCCCATGGAGAGTTCTTTACAATGAGCCATGTCTCAATTTTTTCTGTTCAGCACTTTTGGAGATATAGTGGTGCAAAGTTTTGCCGTTTTTCCAAGATGGCGGCCGACCACGTGACATATGACATCATCGTTAACATATTTTATTCCCCATGGAGAGTTCTTTACAATGAGCCATGTCTCAATTTTTTCTGTTCAGGACTTTTGGAGATTTCGTGGTGCAAAGTTTTGCCGTTTTTCCAAGATGGCGGCCGACCACGTGACTGATGACGTCATCATTAACATATTTTATTCCCCATGGAGAGTTCTTTACAATGAGCCATGTCTCAATTTTTTCTGTTCAGCACTTTTGGAGATATAGTGGTGCAAAGTTTTGCCGTTTTTCCAAGATGGCGGCCGACCACGTGACATATGACGTCATCATTAACATATTTTATTCCCCATGGAGAGTTCTTTACAATGAGCCATGTCTCAATTTTTTCTGTTCAGCACGTTTGGAGATATAGTGGCGCAACGTTTTGCCGTTTTTCCAAGATGGCGACCGAACCACGTGACTGATGACGTCATCATTTACATATTTTATTCCCCATGGAGAGTTCTTTACAATGAGCCATGTCTCAATTTTTTCTGTTCAGTACTTTCGGAGATATAGAGGTGCAAAGTTTTTCGGTTTTTCCAAGATGGCGGCCGAACCAAGTCACCGATGACGTCATCAATTGGGCACAGTCTATTCCAGGGCAAGACCAATATGTGTGCAAAGTTTGGCGATTCTACGTGCAACGGTGTAGACGCAGTGCTGCAAACAGACAGACAAACAGACAGACAGACAGACAGACAGACAAACAAACGAACAGATCAACATACTTGCCGGAAAATTTTTCCGGCAAGTAACAAACAGACAAACAGACAAACAGATGAAAAATCGGTCAGAGACCGAGGACTTGCCGGAGTGTACTTTTTTATCGGCCATTTAGGCCAAATATGGCGGCCGAACCATGTGACCGATGACGTCATCATTAACATATATTATTCCCCATGGAGAGTTCTTTACAATGAGTCATGTCTCAATTTTTTCTATTCAGCACTTTCGGAGATATGGAGGTGCTAGGTTTTTCCAAGATGGCGGCTAACCCACGTGACCGATGACGTCATTATTAACATATTTTATTCCCCATGGAGAGTTCATTACAATGAGCCATGTCTCAATTTTTTCTATTCAGCACTTTCGGAGATATGGAGGTGCTAGTTTTTTCCAAGATGGCGGCTAAACCACGTGACCGATGACGTCATTATTAACATATTGTATTCCCCATGGAGAGTTCTTTACAATGAGTCATGTCTCAATTTTTTCTATTCAGCACTTTCAGAGATATGGAGGTGTTAGGTTTTTCGGTTTTTCCAAGATGGCGGCGGAACCACGTGACATATGACGTCATCATTAACAAATTTTATTCCCCATGGAGAGTTCTTTACAATGAGCCATGTCTCAATTTTTTCTGTTCAGCACTTTTGGAGATATAGTGGTGCAAATTTTTTGCCGTTTTTCCAAGATGGCGGCCGACCACGTGACATATGACATCATCATTTACATATTTTATTCCCCATGGAGAGTTCTTTACAATGAGCCATGTCTCAATTTTTTCTGTTCAGCACTTTCGGAGATATAGAGGTGCAAAGTTTTTCCAAGATGGCGGCCGAACCACGTGACTGATGACGTCATCATTAACATATTTGATTCCCCATGGAGAGTTCTTTACAATGAGCCATGTCTCAATTTGTTCGGTTCAGTACTTTTGGAGATATGGAGGTGCAAATTTTTTCGGTTTTTCCAAGATGGCGGCCGAACCACGTGACCGATGACGTCATCATTTGGGCACAGTATATTAGAGGGCAAGACCAATATGTGTGCCAAGTTTGGCGATTCTACGTGCAACGGTGTAGACGCAGTGCTGCAAACAGACAAACAGACAAACAGACAAACAGACAAATGAAAAATCGGTCAGAGACCGAGGACTTGCCGGAATGTACTTTTTTATCGGCCATTTAGGACAAATATGGCGGCCGAACCACATGACCGATGACGTCAGCATTAACATATTTTATTCCCCATGGAGAGTTCTTTACAATGAGCCATACCTCAATTTTTTCTATTCAGGACTTTTGGAGATGTGGAGGTGCAGAGTTTTTCGGTTTTTCCAAGATGGCGGCCGAACCACGTGACCGATGACATCATCATTAACATATTTTATTCCCCCATGGAGAGTTCTTTACAATGAGCCACGTCTCAATTTTTTCTATTCAGCACTTTCGGAGATATGGAGGTGCTAAGTTTTTCGGTTTTTCCAAGATGGCGGCCGACCACGTGACATATGACGTCATCATTAACATATTTTATTCCCCATGGAGAGTTCTTTACAATGAGCCATGTCTCAATTTTTTCTGTTCAGCACTTTTGGAGATATAGTGGCGCAACGTTTTGCCGTTTTTCCAAGATGGCGACCGAGCCACGTGACTGATGACGTCATCATTAACATATTTTATTCCCCATGGACAGTTCTTTACAATGAGCCATGTCTCAATTTTTTCTATTCAGCACTTTCGGAGATATGGAGGTGCAAATTTTTTCCAAGATGGCGGCCGAACCACGTGACCGATGACGTCATCATTTGGGCACAGTATATTAGAGGGCAAGACAAATAAGTGTGCAAAGTTTGGCTATTCTACTTATAGAAAGATTCTACATATAGAAAGTTTTCCGGTTTTTCCAAGATGGCGGCCGAACCACGTGACCAATGACGTCATCATTAACATATTTTATTCCCCATCTAGAGTTCTTTACAATGAGCCATGTCTCAATTTTTTCTGTTCAGTACTTTCGGAGATATAGAAGTGCAAAGTTTTTCGGTTTTTCCAAGATGGCGGCCGAACCACGTCACCGATGACGTCATCAATTGGGCACAGTCTATTCCAGGGCAAGACCAATATGTGTGCAAAGTTTGGCGATTCTACATGCAACGGTGTAGACGCAGTGCTGCAAACAGACAGACAGACAAACAGACAGACAAACAGACAAACAGATGAAAAATCGGTCAGAGACCGAGGACTTGCCGGAATGTACTTTTTTATCAGCCATTTAGAACAAATATGGCGGCGGAACCACGTGATAGATGACGTCATCATTAATATATTTTATTCCCCATGGAGAGTTCTTTACAATGAGCCATGTCTCAATTTTTTCTATTCAGCACTTTCAGAGATATGGAGGTGCAAAATTTTTCGGTTTTTCCAAGATGGCGGCCGAACCACGTGACATATGACGTCATCATTAACATATTTTATTCCCCATGGAGAGTTCTTTACAATGAGCCATGTCTCAATTTTTTATATTGAGCATTTTTGGAGATATGGAGGTGCAACGTTTTTCGGTTTTTCCAAGATGGCGGCCGAACCACGTTACCTATGACGTCATCATTAACATATTTTATTCCCCATGGAGAGTTCTTTACAATGAGTCACATCTCAATTTTTTCTATTCAGCACTTTGGGAGATATGGAGGTGGTAGGTTTTTCGGTTTTTCCAAGATGGCGGCCGAACTACGTAACTGATGACGTCATCATTAACATATTTTATTCCCCATCAAGAGTTCTTTACAATGAGCCATGTCTCAATTTTTTCTATTCAGTACTTTCAGAGAAATGGAGGTGCAAAGTTTTTAGGTTTTTCCAAGATGGCGGCCGAACCACGTGACTGATGACGTCATCATTAACATATTTTATTCCCCATGGAGAGTTCTTTACAATGAGCCATGTCTCAATTTTTTCTGTTCAGCACTTTCGGAGATATAGAGTTGCAAACTTTTTCCAAGATGGCGGCCGAACCACGTGACCAATGACGTCATCACTAACATTTTATTCCCCATGGAGAGTTCTTTACAATGAGCTCAATTTTTTCTGTTCAGCACTTTTGGAGATATAGTGGTGCAAAATTTTGCCATTTTCCAAGATGGCGGCCGAACCACGTGACTGATGACGTCATAATTAACATATTTTATTACCCATGGAGAGTTCTTTACAATGAGCCATGTCTCAATTTTTCTGTTCAGCACTTTTGGAGATATAGCGGTGCAAAGTTTTGCCGTTTTTCCAAGATGGCGGCCGACCACGTGACATATGACGTCATCATAAACATATTTTATTCCCCATGGAGAGTTCTTTACAATGAGCCATGTCTCAATTTTTTCTGTACAGTACTTTCGGAGATATAGAGGTGCAAAGTTTTTCGGTTTTTCCAAGATGGCGGCCGAACCACGTCACCGATGACGTCATCAATTGGGCACAGTCTATTCCAGGGCAAGACCAATATGTGTGCAAAGTTTGGCGATTCTCCGTGCAACGGTGTAGACGCAGTGCTGCAAACAGACAAACAGACAAACAGACAAACAGACAAACGAACAGATCAACATACTTGCCGGAAAATTTTTCCGGCAAGTAACAAACGAACAGATCAACATACTTGCCGGAAAATTTTTCCGGCAAGTAACAAACGAACAGATCAACATACTTGCCGGAAATTTTTTTCCAGCAAGTAACAAACAGACAAACAGATGAAAAATCGGTCAGAGACCGAGGACTTGCCGGAATTTACTTTTTTATCGGCCATTTAGGACAAATATGGCGGCCGAACCACGTGACCGATGATGTCATCATGAACATATTTTATTCCCCATGGAGAGTTCTTTACAATGAGCCATGTCTCAATTTTTTATATTGAGCATTTTTGGAGATATGGAGGTGCAACGTTTTTCGGTTTTTCCAAGATGGCGGCCGAACCACGTTACCTATGACGTCATCATTAACATATTTTATTCCCCATGGAGAGTTCTTTACAATGGGTCACATCTCAATTTTTTCTATTCAGCACTTTGGGAGATATGGAGGTGGTAGGTTTTTCGGTTTTTCCAAGATGGCGGCCGAACTACGTAACTGATGACGTCATCATTAACATATTTTATTCCCCATCAAGAGTTCTTTACAATGAGCCATGTCTCAATTTTTTCTATTCAGTACTTTCAGAGATATGGAGGTGCAAAGTTTTTAGGTTTTTCCAAGATGGCGGCCGAACCACGTGACTGATGACGTCATCATTAACATATTTTATTCCCCATGGAGAGTTCTTTACAATGAGCCATGTCTCAATTTTTTCTGTTCAGCACTTTCGGAGATATAGAGTTGCAAACTTTTTCCAAGATGGCGGCCGAACCACGTGACCAATGACGTCATCACTAACATTTTATTCCCCATGGAGAGTTCTTTACAATGAGCTCAATTTTTTCTGTTCAGCACTTTTGGAGATATAGTGGTGCAAAATTTTGCCATTTTCCAAGATGGCGGCCGAACCACGTGACTGATGACGTCATCATTAACATATTTTATTACCCATGGAGAGTTCTTTACAATGAGCCATGTCTCAATTTTTTCTGTTCAGCACTTTTGGAGATATAGCGGTGCAACGTTTTGCCGTTTTTCCAAGATGGCGGCCGACCACGTGACATATGACGTCATCATAAACATATTTTATTCCCCATGGAGAGTTCTTTACAATGAGCCATGTCTCAATTTTTTCTGTACAGTACTTTCGGAGATATAGAGGTGCAAAGTTTTTCGGTTTTTCCAAGATGGCGGCCGAACCACGTCACCGATGACGTCATAAATTGGGCACAGTCTATTCCAGGGCAAGACCAATATGTGTGCAAAGTTTGGCGATTCTCCGTGCAACGGTGTAGACGCAGTGCTGCAAACAGACAAACAGACAAACAGATGAAAAATCGGTCAGAGACCGAGGACTTGCCGGAATGTACTTTTTTATCAGCCATTTAGGACAAATATGGCGGCCGAACCACATGGCCGATGACGTCATCATTAACATATTTTATTCCCCATGGAGAGTTCTTTACAATGAGCCATGTCTCAATTTTTTCTGTTCAGCACTTTTGGAGATATAGTGGTGCAAAGTTTTGCCGTTTTTCCAAAATGGCGGCCGACCACGTGACATATGACGTCATCATTAACATATTTTATACCCCATGGAGAGTTCGTTACAATGAGCCATGTCTCAATTTTTTCTGTTCAGCACTTTTGGAGATATAGTGGCGCAACTTTTTGCCGTTTTTCCAAGATGGCGACCGAACCACGTGACTGATGACGTCATCATTTCCATATTTTATTCCCCATGGAGAGTTCTTTACAATGAGCCATGTCTCAATTTTTTCTGTTCAGTACTTTCGGAGATATAGAGGTGCAAAGTTTTTCGGTTTTTCCAAGATGGCGGCCGAACCACGTCACCGATGACGTCATCAATTGGGCACAGTCTATTCCAGGGCAAGACCAATATGTGTGCAAAGTTTGGCGATTCTACGTGCAACGGTGTAGACGCAGTGCTGCAAACAGACAGACAGACAGACAAACAGACAGACAAACAGACAGATGAAAAATCGGTCAGAGACCGAGGACTTGCCGGAATGTACTTTTTTATCGGCCATTTAGGACAAATATGGCGACCGAACCACGTGACCGATGACGTCATCATTAACATATTTTATTCCCCATGGAGAGTTCTTTACAATGAGCCATGTCTCAATTTTTTCTATTCAGCACTTTCGGAGCTGTTGAGGTGCAAAGTTTTCGGTTTGTCCAAGATGGCGGCCGAACCACGTGACATATGACGTCATCATTAACATTTTTTATTCCCCATGGAGAGTTATTAACAATGAGCCATGTCTCAATTTTTTCTGTTCAGCACTTTCGGAGATATGGAGGTGCAAAGTTTTTCGGTTTTTCCAAGATGGCGGCCGAACCACCTGACCGATGGCATCATCATTAACATATTTTATTCCCCATGGAGAGTTCTTTACAATGAGCCATGTCTCAAATTTTTCTATTCAGCACATTCAGAGATATGGAGGTGCAAAATATTTCGGTTTTTCCAAGATGGCGGCCGAACCACGTGACATATGACGTCATCATTAACAAATTTTATTCCCCATGGAGACTTCTTTACAATGAGCCATGTCTCAATTTTTTCTGTTCAGCACTTTTGGAGATATAGTGGTGCAAAGTTTTGCCGTTTTTCCAAGATGGCGGCCGACCACGTGACATATGACATCATTAACATATTTTATTCCCCATGGAGAGTTTTTTACAATGAGCCATGTCTCAATTTTTTCTGTTCAGCACTTTTGGAGATTTCGTGGTGCAAAGTTTTGCCGTTTTTCCAAGATGGCGGCCGACCACGTGACTGATGACGTCATCATTAACATATTTTATTCCCCATGTGGAGTTCTTTACAATGAGCCATGTCTCAATTTTTTCTGTTCAGCACTTTTGGCGATATAGTGGTGCAAAGTTTTGCCGTTTTTCCAAGATGGCGGCCGACCACGTGACATATGACGTCATCATTAACATATTTTATTCCCCATGGAGAGTTCTTTACAATGAGCCATGTCTCAATTTTTTCTGTTCAGCACTTTTGGAGATTTCGTGGTGCAAAGTTTTGCCGTTTTTCCAAGATGGCGGCCGACCACGTGACTGATGATGTCATCATTAACATATTTTATTCCCCATGGAGAGTTCTTTACAATGAGCCATGTCTCAATTTTTTCTGTTCAGTACTTTCGGAGATATAGAAGTGTAAAGTTTTTCGGTTTTTCCAAGATGCGGCCGAACCACGTCACCGATGACGTCATCAATTGGGAACAGTCTATTCCAGGGCAAGACCAATATGTGTGCAAAGTTTGGCGATTCTCCGTGCAACGGTGTAGACGCAGTGCTGCAAACAGACAAACAGACAGACAGACAAACAGACAGACAAACAAACGAACAGATCAACATACTTGCCGGAATCCTTTCCGGCAAGTAACAAACTGAAAAATCGGTCAGAGACCGAGGACTTGCCGGAATGTACTTTTTATCGGCCATTTAGAACAAATATGGCGGCCGAACCACGTGACCGATGATATCATCATTAACATATTTTATTCCCCATGGAGAGTTCTTTACAATGAGCCATGTCTCAATTTTTTCTATTCAGCACTTTCGGAGATATGGAGGTGCAAAGTTTTTCGGTTTTTCCAAGATGGCGGCCGAACCACGTGACTGATGACTTCATCAGTAACATATTTTATTCCCCATGGAGAGTTATTTACAATGAGCCATGTCTCAATTTTTTCTGTTCAGCACTTTCGGAGATATGGAGGTGTAAAGTTTTTCGGTTTTTCCAAGATGGCGGCCGAACCACGTCACCGATGACGTCATCATTTGGGCACAGTATATTAGAGGGCAAGACCAATATGTGTGCCAAGTTTGGCGATTCTACGTGCAACGGTGTAGACGTAGTGCTGCAAACAGACAAACAGACAGACAGACAGATGAAAAATCGGTCAGAGACCGAGGACTTGCCGGAATGTACTTTTTTATCGGCCATTTAGGACAAATATGGCGGCCAAACCACGTGACCGATGAAGTCATCATTACTTGTTTTCTAAACTAATTTATTCCTTGATGATGCTCAAGAAATTTCATCTTGATCGGATGAAGTTTTGTACTTGGCGAATTATGACGTCATAATGGAGGAACCTATGACATCATCATTAACATATTTTATTCCCCATGGAGAGTTCTTTACAATGAGTCATGTCTCAATTTTTTCTATTCAGGACGTTTGGAGATGTGGAGGTGCAGAGTTTTTCGGTTTTTCCAAGATGGCGGCCGAACCACGTGACTGATGACGTCATCATTAACATATTTTATTCCCCATGGAGAGTTCTTTACAATGAGCCATGTCTCAATTTTTTCTGTTCAGCACTTTTGGAGATATAGTGGTGCAAAGTTTTGCCGTTTTTCCAAGATGGCGGCCGACCACGTGACATATGACATCATCGTTAACATATTTTATTCCCCATGGAGAGTTCTTTACAATGAGCCATGTCTCAATTTTTTCTGTTCAGGACTTTTGGAGATTTCGTGGTGCAAAGTTTTGCCGTTTTTCCAAGATGGCGGCCGACCACGTGACTGATGACGTCATCATTAACATATTTTATTCCCCATGGAGAGTTCTTTACAATGAGCCATGTCTCAATTTTTTCTGTTCAGCACTTTTGGAGATATAGTGGTGCAAAGTTTTGCCGTTTTTCCAAGATGGCGGCCAACCACGTGACATATGACGTCATCATTAACATATTTTATTCCCCATGGAGAGTTCTTTACAATGAGCCATGTCTCAATTTTTTCTGTTCAGCACGTTTGGAGATATAGTGGCGCAACGTTTTGCCGTTTTTCCAAGATGGCGACCGAACCACGTGACTGATGACGTCATCATTTACATATTTTATTCCCCATGGAGAGTTCTTTACAATGAGCCATGTCTCAATTTTTTCTGTTCAGTACTTTCGGAGATATAGAGGTGCAAAGTTTTTCGGTTTTTCCAAGATGGCGGCCGAACCACGTCACCGATGACGTCATCAATTGGGCACAGTCTATTCCAGGGCAAGACCAATATGTGTGCAAAGTTTGGCGATTCTACGTGCAACGGTGTAGACGCAGTGCTGCAAACAGACAGACAAACAGACAGACAGACAGACAGACAGACAAATGAAAAATCGGTCAGAGACCGAGGACTTGCCGGAATGTACTTTTTTATTGGCCATTGAGGACAAATATGGCGGCCGAACCACGTGACCGATGACGTCATCATTAACGTATTTTATTCCCCATGGAGAGTTCTTTACAATGAGCCATGTCTCAATTTTTTCTGTGCAGCACTTTTGGAGATATAGTGGTGCAAAGTTTTGCCGTTTTTCCAAGATGGCGGCCGACCACGTGACATATGACGTCATCATTAACATATTTTATTCCCCATGGAGAGTTCTTTACAATGAGCCATGTCTCAATTTTTTCTGTGCAGCACTTTTGGAGATATAGTGGTGCAAAGTTTTGCCGTTTTTCCAAGATGGCGGCCGACCACGTGACATATGACGTCATCATTAACATATTTTATTCCCCATGGAGAGTTCTTTACAATGAGCCATGTCTCAATTTTTTCTGTTCAGCACTTTTGGAGATAGTGGCGCAACGTTTTGCCGTTTTTCCAAGATGGCGACCGAACCACGTGACTGATGACGTCATCATTTACATATTTTATTCCCCATGGAGAGTTCTTTACAATGAGCCATGTCTCAATTTTTTCTGTTCAGTACTTTCGGAGATATAGAGGTGCAAAGTTTTTCGGTTTTTCCAAGATGGCGGCCGAACCACGTCACCGATGACGTCATCAATTGGGCACAGTCTATTCCAGGGCAAGACCAATATGTGTGCAAAGTTTGGCGATTCTACGTGCAACGGTGTAGACGCAGTGCTGCAAACAGACAGACAGACAAACAGACAGACAAACAGACAAACAAACGAACAGATCAACATACTTGCCGGAAATTTTTTCCGGCAAGTAACAAACGAACAGATCAACATACTTGCCGGAAAATTTTTCCGGCAAGTAACAAACAAACGAACAGATCAACATACTTGCCGGAATCTTTTCCGGCAAGTAACAAACGAACAGATCAACATACTTGCCGGAATCTTTTCCGGCAAGTAACAAACGAACAGATCAACATACTTGCCGGAAAATTTTTCCGGCAAGTAACAAACGAACAGATCAACATACTTGCCGGAATCTTTTCCGGCAAGTAACAAACAGATGAAAAATCGGTCAGAGACCGAGGACTTGCCGGAATGTACTCTTTTATCGGCCATTTAAGACAAATATGGCGTCCGAACCACGTGATAGATGACGTCATCATTAACATATATTATTCCCCATGGAGAGTTCTTCACAAAGAGCCATGTCTCAACTTTTTCTATTCAGCACTTTTGGAGATATGGAGGTGCTACGTTTTTCGGTTTTTCCAAGATGGCAGCCGAACCACGTGACCTATGATGTCATTATTAACATATTTTATTCCCCATGGAGAGTTCTTTACAATGAGCCATGTCTCAATTTTTTCTATTCAGCACTTTCAGAGATATGGAGGTGCACAATTTTTCGGTTTTTCCAAGATGGCGGCCGAACCACGTGACATATGACGTCATCATTAACATATTTTATTCCCCATTGAGAGTTCTTTCCAATGAGCCATGTCTCAATTTTTTCCATTCTGCACTTTTGGAGATATAGTGGTGCAAAGTTTTCCCATTTTTCCAAGATGGCGGCCGAACCACGTGACCGATGGCGTCATCATTAACATATTTTATTCCCCATGGAGAGTTCTTTACAATGAGCCATGTCTCAATTTTTTCTGTTCAGCACTTTTGGAGATTTTGTGGTGCAAAGTTTTGCCGTTTTTCCAAGATGGCGGCCGACCACGTGACTGATGACGTCATCATTAACATATTTTATTCCCCATGGAGAGTTCTTTACAATGAGCCATGTCTCAATTATTTCTGTTCAGCACTTTTGGAGATATAGTGGTGCAAAGTTTTGCCGTTTTTCCAAGATGGCGGCCGACCACGTGACATATGACGTCATCATTAACATATTTTATTCCCCATGGAGAGTTCTTTCCAATGAGCCATGTCTCAATTTTTTCTGTTCAGCACTTTCGGAGATATCGAGGTGCAAAGTTTTTCCAAGATGGCGGCCGAACCACGTGACCGATGACGTCATCATTAACATATTTTATTCCCCATGGAGAGTTCTTTCCAATGAGCCATGTCTCAATTTTTTCTATTCAGCACTTTCGGAGATATGGAGGTGCAAACTTTTTCGGATTTTCCAAGATGGCGGCAGAACCACGTGACAGATGACGTCATCATTAACATATTTTATTCCCCATGGAGAGTTCTTTACAATGAGCCATGTCTCAATTTTTTCTGTTCAGCACTTTTGGAGATATAGTGGCGCAACGTTTTGCCGTTTTTCCAAGATGGCGACCGAACCACGTGACTGATGACGTCATCATTTACATATTTTATTCCCCATGGAGAGTTCTTTACAATGAGCCATGTCTCAATTTTTTCTGTTCAGTACTTTCGGAGATATAGAGGTGCAAATTTTTTCGGTTTTTCCAAGATGGCGGCCGAACCACGTCACCGATGACGTCATCAATTGGGCACAGTCTATTCCAGGGCAAGACCAATATATGTGCAAAGTTTGGCGATTCCACGTGCAACGGTGTAGACGCAGTGCTGCAAACAGACAGACAGACAAACAGACAAACAGACAGACAGACAGACAAATGAAAAATCGGTCAGAGACCGAGGACTTGCCGGAATTTACTTTTTTATCGGCCATTTAGGACAAATATGGTGGCTGAACCACGTGACCGATGACGTCATCATTAACATATTTTATTCCCCATGGAGAGTTCTTCACAATGAGCCATGTCTCAATTTTTTCTGTTCAGCACTTTCGGAGATATTGAGGTGCAAAGTTTTTCCAAGATGGCGGCCGAACCACGTGACCGATGACGTCATCATTAACATATTTTATTCCCCATGGAGAGTTCTTTACATTGAGCCACGTCCCAAGTTTTTCTATTCAGGACTTTCGGAGATATGGAGGTGTAACGTTTTCCGGTTTTTCCAAGATGGCGGCCGAACCACGTGACATATGACGTCATCATTAACATATTTTATTCCCCCATGGAGAGTTCTTTACAATGAGCCATGTCTCAATTGTTTCTGTTCAGCACTTTTGGAGATATAGTGGTGCAAAGTTTTGCCGTTTTTCCAAGATGGCGGCCGAACCACGTGACCTATGACGTCATCATTAACATATTTTATTCCCCATGGAGAGTTCTTTACAATGAGCCATGTCTCAATTTTTTCTGTTCAGCACTTTTGGAGATTTCGTGGTGCAAAGTTTTGCCGTTTTTCCAAGATGGCGGCCGAACCACGTGACCTATGACGTCATCATTAACATGTTTTATTCCCAATGGAGAGTTCTTTACAATGAGCCATGGCTCAATTTTTTCTGTTCAGCACATTGAGATATCGAGGTGCAAAATTTTTCGGTTTTTCCAAGATGGCGGCCGAACCACGTGACTGATGACGTCATCATTTGGGCACAGTATATTAGAGGGCAAGACCAATATGTGTGCCAAGTTTGG
>NW_027620102.1:0-17809 GCF_964187855.1 Myxine glutinosa
AGAAGACGTTTTCGTTGCATGTAAACACACATACATACATACATACATACATACATACATACATACATACATACATACATACACAGCGAACCATATACGTTTGTTCTATTATAATGTGGCGGACACGAAAGCTCACTGGCGCGAGGGCATCATTCTGCGCACCAAGTGGGCGGCGGCCACGCCCGAGGGGTAGGCGTGGTCGCGGGATATACACCGGGTGCGCAGCCCGGAACGCTCCAGTGTTACAGTGGAGCTCTTGAATAAAGACTCTTACAACTCACCGCGTTGTCCGCTTCCTCCTTGCTTACAAGCAGCGCGCGTAACACCGCGCTTCATTGGTGACCTCCGACGTTCTGGTCAGCCGTCACTGACCACCCGAACCCGCCACAGCCATGGCAACCAACGCGGTAGCGATAAAGCTCCCCGAGTTCTGGGAAGCTCAGGCGGAGATCTGGTTCCTGCAGGCCGAAGCCCAGTTCAGGCTTCGAGGCATCACGGCGGACGAGACACGCTACTGCCACGTGGTCGCCTCCCTCGGGGCCGGCGCGGCCGCCCGCGTCGTGTCGGTCCTGAGGAACCCACCGGCCGACGACAGGTACGAGGCGATGAAGCGTCTCCTCCTTGCGACGTTCGGCCTCACTGTGGACGCACGGGCCGATCGCCTCTTGGACCTCCCCGAGCTCGGTGACACGCGACCGTCGGTCCGAATGGACCATATGCTGTCGCTCATGGGCGACGAAACCCCGAACGCTCTATTCCGGGCGTTATTTCGACGCCAGCTGCCGGCACGAGTACGCCTCGCGTTGGCCGGTTCCGCGACAACGACAACGTTGCTACAGGAATGTGGAATTTATTACATTCATGCTTTAGCATTCACCGTATCTGCATCGCCTGTTTGCTTCTGGCCTCCCACCTGTGCGTAGCACAGGTATTTCTCTGGTATAACATGATGTCAAAAGAAGTTATGGACGAGTTATGAATAAACTTGGTGGACCTGTTGGTTTGGTGACAAGAACAATAGATTTTGGTTCATGTCCGAATCCAGATCCGGCCTATCAGTGGATACAAAACGTAAACTGTTCACCTGGTGGAGATATGCCCTCCACCGAGTGCCTTGGTTTTCTCTGCAACCGTTGGTCTGATTGACAGGAAGTTTTCAGCACAGGTGCGCCCCTTTTTATAGAATTATGATGTGAAAGGGAAGAGACAATTATGTTGCGAATACAGTAAATTATGTTGTGGTTTTTACTTTAACAACGTTATTGTTGATGGACTGTACGATAGAGGCTTGCTTGACGACAATGCACCACGTGGTAACAACGGAGATGTGACGTCACAATAATCAGGTTTGGTTCAACAAAAATCTGGTAACCTAGTGTGGAAGTGTAACTCAGTGTAACTTATTGGTTGGAACTGGTAACGAACCAAGGTACGAGCAGGTGGTCGTAAGAATGTCAGGAATGCATCTCGCCCTGTCGAAGCTGGGAGTCCTGTTGTGTAGCTTTAGCACGACCCCGGGCTAACACACATTCCCAAGCCCGTACTATTGTCTTTCATCGGGATGCAAAGTGGATGAAGCAAATTCCTAGCAGGGAGGAGAGCGAGCTGGTGCCAGTGAGGCGACCAGTAACGTTTGCTGAGAACGGATTAGAAGCAGCGGAGAAGGGATTACGATTTCAGCGGACAGAGGATTAACTGAAGTTTGCCGATATAAGCAGAAGAGACTTGGAGTCAAGGAGCACTTGCCACGAGAAGCCCTGCCCGACGGAATGAACGCGTACCACAAGTACAGCGCTGCAGCCACGAAAGAGGGACTATGCGGATAGAGTTACCTGGTCCATTGAGTTAAACGGTATTATTTGGTATTGGAATGAAGTGAACAACCAGTTAATAAAGTTGTGACCTTTTGTAAAACCTGTTTCCGACCATTGGCGTCTTGAGTCTCACCCTACACTTCCACGACAATCTGGAGGCAGCGCTGGAATTTCGAGTGGACGTCGCCAAGGTAAGCATGGCGTCTTGGGGATGGTCCATTATGAAATATGAATTCTGAACATGGTGGGATGTGTGTGTGGGGCTTGCATTCCATAGGTAATCCAAGGAGTGTAAACGTATTTTTTGTCATGACCGTCCGAGGTAAAAGTGACGGATGGAACGTTTTAAATGATTCTATTATTCGTGTGCTTGCGAGGATATGTACGTTATACGCTGGGTGTGAAGAGCCTTGCTCTGGTCTGCAGGCAAATCGGCTCATGAAGTGCACCATGAGGCGATTTGTTTGCCGGTTCGGTAAGGTTCGGTAAGGTCCGTACACGTGTACAATCGTGTACACCCGTTTTAAATAAATAAATAATTAATTTTTTTCAGTTTTCCCGCCATGTCTAAAACTCGTTTGATTACAATATAAATTAATGACAGACAACGCCATCTCATGCCGGTCCAGAATTATTGTGAAAGATGGCGATTGGATGAAAATTGCATACCGACACTCCCTCACTGTCCCTCATTGTCCCTCATTTCCATTTCGGCTACCTGTCTCTTGTTCCCGCTCCTTCTCCCTCCCCTCCCTCTAGTTCCCATTGGCGGACGTTTTGCGAGAAGCAAAGCGTTTTGCAGGAAGCTTCCAGGAAGCTTCCAGGAAGCAAAGCCAGGGCTGTTGTTTTTTCGTGTTTTTCCTCTGCTCCCTGTGCTTGATATATAAATCCCATTCAAAAGTCAAGTGAATTGGATGAAAATTAAGGATTTTTGAAATTGTTGTTGACTTTTGGCCTATGTTGAATAAAATAGTTGCGGGTTGAACTAATTGGCTGATATATAAATCCCATTCAAAAGTCAAGTGAATCGGATGAAAATTAAGGATTTTTTGAAATTGTTGTTGACTTTTGGCCTATGTTGAAAAAAATAGTTGCGGGTTGAATTAATTGGCTGATATATAAATCCCATTCAAAAGTCAAGTGAATTGGATGAAAATTAAGGATTTTTGAAATTGTTGTTGACTTTTGGCCTATGTTGAATAAAATAGTTGCGGGTTGAACTAATTGACTGATATATAAATCCCATTCAAAAGTCAAGTGAATCGGATGAAAATTAAGGATTTTTTGAAATTGTTGTTGACTTTTGGCCTATGTTGAATAAAATAGTTGCGGGTTGAACTAATTGGCTGATATATAAATCCCATTCAAAAGTCAAGTGAATCGGATGAAAATTAAGGATTTTTTGAAATTGTTGTTGACTTTTGGCCTATGTTGAATAAAATAGTTGCGGGTTGAACTAATTGGCTGATATATAAATCCCATTCAAAAGTCAAGTGAATCGGATGAAAATTAAGGATTTTTTGAAATTGTTGTTGACTTTTGGCCTATGTTGAATAAAATAGTTGCGGGTTGAACTAATTGACTGATATATAAATCCCATTCAAAAGTCAAGTGAATCGGATGAAAATTAAGGATGTTTTGAAATTGTTGTTGACTTTTGGCCTATGTTGAATAAAATAGTTGCGGGTTGAACTAATTGGCTGATATATAAATCCCATTCAAAAGTCAAGTGAATTGGATGAAAATTAAGGATTTTTGAAATTGTTGTTGACTTTTGGCCTATGTTGAATAAAATAGTTGCGGGTTGAACTAATTGGCTGATATATCAATCCCATTCAAAAGTCAAGTGAATCGGATGAAAATTAAGGATTTTTTGAAATTGTTGTTGACTTTTGGCCTATGTTGAATAAAATAGTTGCGGGTTGAACTAATTGACTGATATATAAATCCCATTCAAAAGTCAAGTGAATCGGATGAAAATTAAGGATGTTTTGAAATTGTTGTTGACTTTTGGCCTATGTTGAATAAAATAGTTGCGGGTTGAACTAATTGGCTGATATATAAATCCCATTCAAAAGTCAAGTGAATTGGATGAAAATTAAGGATTTTTGAAATTGTTGTTGACTTTTGGCCTATGTTGAATAAAATAGTTGCGGGTTGAACTAATTGACTGATATATAAATCCCATTCAAAAGTCAAGTGAATCGGATGAAAATTAAGGATTTTTTGAAATTGTTGTTGACTTTTGGCCTATGTTGAATAAAATAGTTGCGGGTTGAACTAATTGGCTGATATATAAATCCCATTCAAAAGTCAAGTGAATCGGATGAAAATTAAGGTTTTTTTGAAATTGTTGTTGACTTTTGGCCTATGTTGAATAAAATAGTTGCGGGTTGAACTAATTGACTGATATATAAATCCCATTCAAAAGTCAAGTGAATCGGATGAAAATTAAGGATGTTTTGAAATTGTTGTTGACTTTTGGCCTATGTTGAATAAAATAGTTGTGGGTTGAACTAATTGGCTGATATATAAATCCCATTCAAAAGTCAAGTGAATTGGATGAAAATGAAGGATTTTTGAAATTGTTGTTGACTTTTGGCCTATGTTGAATAAAATAGTTGCGGGTTGAACTAATTGACTGATATATAAATCCCATTCAAAAGTCAAGTGAATCGGATGAAAATTAAGGATTTTTTGAAATTGTTGTTGACTTTTGGCCTATGTTGAATAAAATAGTTGCGGGTTGAACTAATTGACTGATATATAAATCCCATTCAAAAGTCAAGTGAATTGGATGAAAATTAAGGATTTTTGAAATTGTTGTTGACTTTTGGCCTATGTTGAATAAAATAGTTGCGGGTTGAACTAATTGACTGATATATAAATCCCATTCAAAAGTCAAGTGAATCGGATGAAAATTAAGGATTTTTTGAAATTGTTGTTGACTTTGGCCTATGTTGAATAAAATAGTTGTGGGTTGAATTAGTTGACTGATATATAAATCCCATTCAAAAGTCAAGTGAATCGGATGAAAATTAAGGATTTTTGAAATTGTTGTTGACTTTTGGGCTATGTTGAATAAAATAGTTGATTGAATTAGTTGACGGATATATAAATCCCATTCGAATTGTAAAAATTGTGGTAACGTTTCTTTGTAACTTTGTAACTTTGTAAAGTTGTAACTTTGTAAAGTTTCAACAAAAGTTGTTGTAAAGTTGTAAAGTAAAGTTTGCAACATTGAAATAATGTTGTTGTAAAATGTTTCCACAACATCGCTACAACGTTTCACTTTCGTTGTTGCAACGTTTTGCTTCAACGTTTTGGGAACATTCAAATGTTGGGTTTTGCTAACGTTTCCACAACGTCGCCACAACGTTTCACTTTCGTTGTTGCAACGTTTTGCTCCAACGTTTTGGGAACATTCAAATGTTGGGTTTTGCTAACGTTTCCACAACGTCACCACAACGTTTCACTTTGGTTGTTGCAACATTTTGCTCCAACGTTTTGGGAACATTCAAATGTTGGGTTTTGCTGACGTGTCCACAACGTCGCTACAACGTTTCACTTTCGTTGTTGCAACATTTTGCTCCAACGTTTTGGGGACACTCAAATGTTAAGTAAATCGGATAAGAATTCACGAGTTATTTAATTATTAGCGATTAATGAAGTAGTTATTTAATTAATTACATTTCTTATTACATTACAGTAATTACATTACAGTAATTACCTGAGGTAATTACAGTAATTACAGTTCCGGTAATCTATCTATAATTCCATTTATCTCTGTGTGTATGTGTGTGTGTATGTATGCGACAACGATTTCTCGACAACTACCGGTCCGATATACTTGAAACTTGCCAGGTATATTGCTGGGGACCCGAGGATGTGCCTTTTCAAGGTTTTAAATTAATCGGACAAGTACTTACCGAGCTATGGCGATTTAGCCGTTCGCCGTTCGCTTTGGCGTTGCGAATGGACCAAACCATTGCATGTAAATAGAGGGGGGGGGTTCTGTGGTCGTTGCGAATGGACCAAACCATTCATGTAAATAGAGGGGGGGGATTGTCACTGTACTCGCAAGCCGTTCGCCGTTCGCTTTGGCGTTGCGAATGGACCAAACCATTTCATGTAAATAGAGGGGGGGGATATAATTTTAGATAGATATATAGTACGGGCATATATATAGTACGGGCATGCCCTAGTTACAGTAATTACAGTAATCATTACAGTAATTGCAGTAATCTTATTACAGTAATCACATAACATTAACTCAGGCACCTTTTGAGTAAGGAAGCTGATATTTGGACATGACACTGACCAAGTGATGTGGCTGTCAAGGAAAATTTTGATTTATTGATTAATCATTTAATAAATTAACTCGTTGATTTATAAATGACTTATTTAATTAAAATTCCTCAGAGATACATCTTCGGATGAGATACTTGCAGATTGGTTATGCTATGAGCCAATTGATTAAGGAAAATATTTTGTCATGGCCATATTGGCAATTTCGTGGCCATATTCGTGGCAACTCAGTTAGTGCCACTGCACCTTTAAAATGCATCCCTGCGTTCATTTTTCGATCGATTGAGTTGAAATTTTGAACAATCGGATCTGGACTGTCGTTATTAACGACTCTAGCACGCACCCGTCCAATCAGGATGGAGCGGTATTGGTCCCCGGATTATCACTGCCCGCAGTTTTAATTAGTTTTACTTTTTCTCTTGGTCATATAATTTTGAAGACATGCATGTCATGATATAGGAAATGTTTGTTCTGTTGAACGGAATAAATGTTGTTTATTTGTGTGGGTGTGTATTTTTTGTGTATTTTGGATATATTTTCACGACTAATTCCAGTTAACATCCTGCAAAATTTGCTCGTTTGCTGGCCGAGTCGAAATTGCGTTGAGTTCCTATGGCATGCGCCATTAAAAGCGCTGTGTAATGGTTGAGCTCCCTTTATTTCGTTTTGGTCATGCGGATGAGCAGACAAAGTGACGAATGCTGCGGCTGGAGCAGTAGAAGCGATGTTTTTAATTGAAACGATGTAATGAGTACACCACACATACCTCTTTTAAGGTGTGTATAAACCCTGGAATATTTCAGCAATCAATACGATGCTGAAATGATGTAATTTACTGTGTAAGAGGGTCGACCTTGGGTTTGTTTGGGTTTTGTTGTTTATTTTTGTGGGTGTGTATTTTTGTGTATTTTGTATATATTTTCACAGCTAATTCCAGTTAACATCCTGCAAAATTTGCTCGTTTTTCTGGCCGAGTCGAAATTGCGTTGAGTTCCTATGGCATGCACCATTAAAAGCGCTGTGTAATGGTTGAGCTCCCTTTATTTCGTTTTGGTCACGCGGATGAGCAGACAAAATGACGAATGCTGCCGCTGGAGCAGTGGAAGCGATTTTTTGAATTGTTCAATGATTATTCGATATTGTTATGACTTATTGTCAATAGGTATACTAAGTGGCCATGAGGTAGCCTGTTGCTATGTACAGTTTTATTCTATTGTTGATTATACCACATAGCTGTGGTGATAAAGGAAATGTTCGTTTTAAATAGATGATTATGATAGGACCATGACTATAAAATCATGATGATTATTATGAATGATATCATAGGGTTCAAATGCAGAATGATTGCATGAACTTGGGAAAGAACTTTCAAGCCCTATGGGATAAATTGGGTGTTACAAGCGATGGAGTTTCAAAATTTAGCATGATTGAAGGAATTTTACAGTCTTATTTCAGGAGTTTTACGAAATTTATATTGCCAAGAGATTTTGGGTACTATTAAAAGAAAAATGATGAGATATTTTTCCCAATGAACTTTAATATCTGCCATCCATTTTGGCTGTCTCACGAATGAAGGATGAGTTGCCTTTAGTGGTTGCAAAGAAAATTTGTGGAGACCAGGCAAAATGGGGAAATATGTCAGATATGACCCTAGGACAGGACGGTGATTCATCAATTGACATGAGGTATGAACCAGAGGTGACGACCGATGAGATTCGATCTCAGTCAATGGATGGACCTGTCCTGACATCATTGGGGAAAGGGCTTATTCAAGGAGTCATCCAAAATGATTAATTTGATTTATTGATGAATATTGATGAATTAATTGAAATTGAATAATTGATTGAATTGTTGATTGATTGAATCTAATTGATTGAATTTAATTGAATAAATTTAACTGGATAAATTGAATTGAATAAATTAAATTGAATATATTGATCGTTTGATTGATGAAAATGCAGTCTCAAGAAAGAAGCTTTAATATCTTTGTGAGATATTATCAATGTGAAGACAACCTTGGAAAATTGAGCAAGGTGGTGAGTTTATATATAGATATATATGTGCGGTTACCATTGTATGATTTCCCCTTCAACAGAGCGGACACCTGAGGATTCACCCATTTCATACTGACCCTCTGGCTCATCTGCAAATACTGATCTGTGAGATTGGATTGTGCAAAAGCCACAGGTGAGAGAGATTCTCTGGAAATCACCGTTTGAACAGGTGGAGAGATCCTTCCTGGAGGTACGAGAGAAGCTTTAGAGGAACAAACTACAACACATCCAACGCTACTTTGATAAAAGGCAAAATGGGAAATGGAGCCTGCAAGAATACACAAGGACAACCAGAGATTCCACAAAAAGGTACTTGTACACATCATATGTACGACCGTTATGGTGCCAAAGCTATAAGGCAGGTCGAGAATTGGTATTTGTGGACAAAGGGACATGATGAGGAGTTTCCAAGAGAGGGTACATTTGAGCGAAGTCGATTGGAAAGATTGGAACAAAGATTTAAAGCCAGGAAGAGACAGAATCTAACGGTAGACTGGCTTGCATTCCATCTTTGGGATGGTGAATCCAGACAACGGGAACAGCAAGAACGGATAACGGATCTAGAACTTAAAATAAAAAGGATACAGGATACAGTGGAGGAGACAAATGCACAACTGCCCTCGAAATTAGGAATGAAAGTGACAGTTGTCCCATCTGATTTCCAGTTGTCTCCCCAAAAAGGACGGTACAGAGAATTTTTTCGTGTTTCAGGAGATAACAAGAGATTGCAGTGGCAACTCAGGGATGTAGAGATGCAGCCCAGCAATACAAGTGCACAGGTGCACAGACCAGGCAACGACAGAAACCGGTGTTTCAAGTGTGGACGGATGGGACATTGGAAAAGAGGATGTCCGTATACCAAAAGGAAGACAAGTTCATAGGGTAAACCAAGATCAAGGGTACCAGGGCTGACCGATACCTCAGACAATGATTAGGCCTTCATTGCGACAAATCCCAAATGACGATTGGCCTCAACAAATTAGATTACTGGACAAACATGAATAACTGTCGATGATTCTTGGGTCTGAAAAGTTTTCGGAGCAAGAATTATTCATTTTTCTTTTGCTTGTAAGCAAATTGTTAATTAATTGATCAAATGCCGAAATTGGATCTTTTATGTTGGGCACAAAATTTTAAATTTACAAAGTTTGGAACAATTGCTTTGCAATTTTTTTGGCAAACCAAGTGACAAGAGTCACATCATGATCAGGTGGGAATTTCGGACTATTGTTCCACACGATTGATAGGTCAGTGGTCGACTGACATACAAATGGGTGGGTAGTCAAATTTGGATAAATTATTGTGGGAACTGAAAGGGTAATGTCAATGTGACGTCATAGGGGTTTTCTAAGAATAAACTTTTTGGTCCATTTGTGTACTAGCGCTTATAAAATTGAAGGACAAATTTTGAGAAATTGAAATAAAGTTGACACCCATCCGGATCTGTAAATAAGGGTTCCAACGCAAACAAATACGCATAATGCATGTGTGTGTGGGTATTTTGTGTGTCAGTGTTTTTGTTTTTGTGTATCAATCCTACAAGATTGTTGACACCGACAGTGTGCCTTGTCTGAAAAATAGATAGTTCCATGGGGATGGGATCGCATATCGAGAGAATTCATAAAAAAAAAAAAAAAAAAATAGAAATATAATTTGATTATGAAAATTATCACTTTTGTCAAGGGAGATGGAGAATAAAGATTTGATTTGCTGAGTTATGAGCAGCCATTCATTAATAGTAAAAAATTGGAAGTAATCTTGGGATTCCATTGTGATCGAATTTATATGAGAATCAAAGCTATTTATGGATATGAGCTTCATAAAAATGTGGGAGTACAAAATTGCCAAATTTTGGAGAGGTCTTACACTGACGTCCCAGAGTACTCTGCTCATGGATTTTTATATATATAAACTTGAATTTTATCAGCATATAAATTGTGCTGTATGTATGGATGTGTTTTAGGCATAGATGATATGGGAAAATAGTAAAGAAAATTTTGCTGGTTTGAACTATTGTGAGTTTTCAGTTCTGGAGTTCAAACAAAGTCACTGGTTAACAGATAAGAAAGGATAGTAAATAAATTATTCGATGCTGGGTAAATTAAGTACGATATTACTAAGACTTATGAGAGCTATTGTTCTTCCTTACAGCAGTGGAAAATTATGGGAAAAAAAAAATTAGATCCAACATAATGAATCTATAAAAGAATGTGATAGGGATAATATCCTCAATTTGTACTAATTATTTGATTGTGGGTAAAGGAATTAATTTATCGTAGTGGATTGTTAACAGCAGCCGGAAAATGTCCTGAGAGTGTGCATCCATGTAATCAGAAATCCCAGATTTGTTTTTACAAACAACATTTTGGTAGAGGTCTTGTGTGGACGAGCACTTCCTTGGTAGATAAAAAAACGGTACTGCTTGCTGGCAGCCACTTTTGCGGCCAGTTAGGCCAAACAAATTGAGAGGAAATTGTAGTTAAATACGTAAGTTACACATGGCTATTTGTAAAAAAGGAAATTTGTTGAGATGGGAAACATTTTTCGAAGGTTTATTAAAGTGTTATAATATGACATGTGGCAAGGCAAACTATTGGATGGGAAAATTAGATCTGGTTATAGAATAAATTTATTGACCCCTTGAAGTTAATTCCTCGAATCATTGTTTCACTGGCATTTTGTTCACATTGGAAATAGTTTGGTAGAGCTTTGGTTAAAACCTTTGGTTGCGGTATCTTGGAACGAATTGATAAACCATAGGAGATTGATAAGAATAGAAACAAATATGGACCCAAAATAGAAAGTTGGATTCATGCCTCTCATTGCAAGCAAGCACATGTGGCTAAGGTGGACGATCCCACAGAAAATGAGGCTGCACCTAGCAGCCCAGCAGAACATTCAGTGGCGGATAAATGATAGTCGTGATATACATTCATTTGAATTACATTTTAACACCCCTTGCATTGATAAACATTACATTTTCAACATGTGATATTCCTACTTGGGATAGTGACATTTATTTGCCTACATGACATACCATTATCTACTGATATTAGCGCAACATGAGGGATAATGTATCACAACTACACTCATGATTAGGGGATTTAGTTCGACCCCGGGAGATAGGGGGATCAGGGTAAGACAAATAATCTGATTTATGTTACATATTAAGGGATTGTCTTTATTTACCTTTTAGGAAGCTTGTTAGTTTGGTATACAATGTTGAATGTCATTGACATATAATTATGTCATAGGTATGAATATATACAAGGAGTAGCAGACTTGTTTGTTGGTTTAGTAGTTATATTGGCAATTGTTTTAGTGGTGGCTTGCTTGAAAGCCTTAGTGACGGTGTGTTTGAATAAGGTAACCAACAACACGATGATAACGCATGAAGTGACAAATGAGGAAAGAAATGTGGAACCAGAAAAGGAAGACTTTTATGGCAACATAAATACTGAGATTAAAAGATTAAATCAAGTGAAGTTGCAAATGAATACAGTAGAATTAAGATAATGGCATAACGACAATGTTATGATTGTGTCAATTACAATATCAGTGAACTCATATCACCACGAATGCCAGACACACTGTTAGGAAAAAAAAAAAAAAAAAAAGGAAAAATAAAAAGTGGAGAGGAATTATGGTAATAATACATTATGCTTAATTTGTTGGTTTGGGAAAATTGTTGTTGGGAATTAGATATTCCCGTTTGTGATTGTAATCATATACAATTTATTTTCTTAGAGTAGTGCTAAAATACCTGCATGAGTTAATTTTTGAACTATATTAACCTGAAAGCAATTGTGGATGCTATTCTTAGTTTAGTAGTGAAATACATACCTGATTGAATATTATTTGTGTGACGCATATAAATGAATATAACTTTTTTGTGTTAAGGAAAAACAATAAATTGTTGAATGTGAAACTGTCGGAAGATATACATGATTATGCTGATTTCATGGTAAGAAGTACCCTATCTGATTCAGTGTGTGTGGAAAGCAGATTCAGATGTGACTGAGCATAAGGATAAGACGAGATCACATTTGAAGGGGGTGCTAACGGAATTGGGAAGAAGTTCGAGAAAGAAAATTTGTGGCTAAAAAAATGAAGTTAATCGTGGCATACACCCTCTTTCTCAAAGAATGATGAAGACATTCTCCCGTGTAACTTGGAGATGAATGCTTACCTTCACCAAGGAAATTTATGTGACCATTTGCCTGGATCACACTGCAACATATGAAAGAAAGGCGATCACTTACTCTTGTTCGAAGGCTTCGAACATTCATCACATCAGAAGTTGCAGGACAACGACATTTTACCTGCAACCTCTGTGAAATGCGGGGACATATGTTATTACTTCACCAACTTCCGGGGAGCCAGCATGGAGCTGCAAACCAATGGCTGTGCCTTTTCACAACAGCTGTGCACGATTCTGCGGGCCACTCCTGGTATGGACCATGGATGACCTGAACACCATGGTCCCAACATCATTGTGGATGCATCCGGCATCCCTGTTCCACATCTTGCTGGCCAATCAACGTCACACCAATACTTGCTGCCCACTCATAATGAGGGAGGAGGCAAGTCGACTACAACTGGGCGAAGGCCTTGTTCAAGGAATCATTATGGTTCACAGCAAAAAGTGGCAAGAATGCTACATGGAGAGCAGGGTCAGTCTATGACTCCGCAATGTTACCACAACAGCGAAATCCTACACGAAGTAGTGCAGGAGCTATGAAGACATTAGGAGAAAATGTTTCATACCTGGATTCAAACACAAGTGATCAGCCCTTCCTTTCAAACAAAGTCAACATTTGTGTGGAGGCAAACGTTTTTGCCAGATGGTGCAGATGCTTTACAAAACTTGAAAATGAAGTGAAATTGTTGTATCTTGGTGATGGTGAAGTGTTGTTTTGAAAAGATATTTGTGATGCAAATGCAATAGATTGAACAATATGGAAGGAGTCAATGACCAACGAAATGTTTTGTGATTCTTGCAGGATGACGGTGTATGCCTAAGGGAATTTGATTACCAAAGTTATGATTATTTACTTATACTTGTAATGATGTTTACTTGCAGTGATTGATTATTTACTTATACTTGTATTGATGTTTACTTGTAGTGATTGATTGTTTACTTATATTGATGTTTAGATTAATGGTTAATATAAACAAAAACAAAAAGATGAGGGAATTGTGGAAATGTAACTCAGTGTAACTTATTGGTTGGAACTGGTAACGAACCAAGGTACGAGCAGGTGGTCGTAAGAATGTCAGGAATGCATCTCGCCCTGTCGAAGCTGGGAGTCCTGTTGTGTAGCTTTAGCACGACCCCGGGCTAACACACATTCCCAAGCCCGTACTATTGTCTTTCATCGGGATGCAAAGTGGATGAAGCAAATTCCCAGCAGGGAGGAGAGCGAGCTGGTGCCAGTGAGGCGACCAGTAACGTTTGCGGAGAACGGATTAGAAGCAGCGGAGAAGGGATTACGATTTCAGCGGACAGAGGATTAACTGAAGTTTGCCGATATAAGCAGAAGAGACTTGGAGTCAAGGAGCACTTGCCACGAGAAGCCCTGCCCGACGGAATGAACGCGTACCACAAGTACAGCGCTGCAGCCACGAAAGAGGGACTATGCGGATAGAGTTACCTGGTCCATTGAGTTAAACAGTATTATTTGGTATTGGAATGAAGTGAACAACCAGTTAATAAAGTTGTGACCTTTTGTAAAACCTGTTTCCGACCATTGGCGTCTTGAGTCTCACGCTACACTTCCACAACACTAGCAATAATCCCACGTGATGTGTGACGTCACAATAATCGGCTTTAATGCAACAAACAGCTGGTTACGTTATTAGTTCTTTGAACTTTCGCAGGTATCGGACGGTATTCCTGAAGCACCTGTTATTTTTCGATTACGAAAGAGAATGCAACGAAGGTAACGTGCCTTACACGGTTTTGTTTCTCAACATCAAGTGAATTTAATCTTTTAATGTCGAGTTTAACCATAACTCAGGTGGGAGAGGTGTAAAACACATGGACACTGCCAGAACTTCCAGGAAAGAAGTCGGTATTTCAAAAAAGTGAATCTGGGGTGAATTAATGGGGGTAGAAAAGATCAAGGTTTTGGATGGGGGAAGATAAGAGATGGGGGTGAACAGGTGTTTTAAAGACCTGGAGGGAGGAGTGGGATTGAAGAGAGTGAGGGAGTTAGAACAAGTCAGACGAAACATGGTGGACAAGTTGGTGCTGTCAAGGACGAATTGATTATATTTTGGTTCAGGTCCGAATCCAGATCCGACCAATCAGTGGATAGAAACCATAAACTGTTCACCTGTGGAGGTATGCGCTCTACCGAGTGCCGCTCTAGTTTTATTTTACCTGGTTTTATGTGTCATTATGGTGTCTGAAGGAAAGAAAAGATTTGTTGAAATGGAGAATGTGTTCATGTTTTCCGGTTTAGCACACCTGTATTAAGCTGTGGATGAAAGAAAACTGTTCTTTTTCAGGGAATCAAAGATGCTTCCATCATCATCAATCAAAGACGTTGATCTGAACTCCTCACCTCCACACGATTCACCAAAGAAGGAGAAAAACACCCCGTGGAAGCGTGTGAAGTAAATAATTTCATTCACCCCCATCTGCACTTTTGAAAACTTGATTTTGGATATATCTACCTCAGGGAATGTACAATAAATTGACTTTTCAATCTTTTTCAACTTAGACACATGTTCGGAAGAGACAACAACAAGGAGCGTTGTGCGGACGTTTCACATTCCATGTGAGTAAGAGAATCACCTTTCAGGACGTCATGACATTCATTGTGCTCGCAATAGAAATTGTATTTCTTTGAGGAAACGAATGTGAATCTTGTCGTGTTTCGATCACATTTTGATCCATAATTATTTTCTATATTATCGAATGGAGGTTTCACGGCTGTGGGATTTCTATGACGTGCCTCCATCGAGTTGTTTACCTGGGGTGGGAATCTTGATCCAGATATAAAGGTTCATGCGGGTGTTTTGTATGAAGAGCGAGTTTATCATATGTATAATATTGTTGCGGATATGGGATTTGCATCCATCCATATCCGCTTGTAAATATTCCCCTATTTCCTCAATACTTCCCAACTATCCCCAATCCCCCATTCCCTAGTCCCATTTTCTGTAAACAACACTCTGTAGACCCGACCTCCCCCTATTTCCCCCATTAAATGTCGCACCCAGGTTCACCGCATCTCATGTAAGACAACTATAGGACATCTTGCTAGTTATTTTTAGTCTATGTCAGTTAAGGACTCGTTTCCATTAATTCTGACTCTTCGTTGCACCAGAATGTGATTGTATGGCACCGTTAGGAAGTTTAGGACCTCCCAATACCTCCCCGCAGCTCTTCCTCACGGTTCAACAACAACAACAACAACAACGGCGGCGGCGCGGGGAGTGCGCATCCTCACTCCGGCTTGGTTGGTAGGGGGTGTTGGGAGGGCACCAGGCCTTTCCAACGAGCCGCCATCGAAGGTGTGCTCGACGGGGTTACCACATAGGGGCTCGCTGTCAGCTCCTCGTCAAGGGCGGAGCCCGGTAACCCCCGCACCCAATAGAAGCGGCGGACCGGTCCCATCTGGGGCGGAGCCAACCAGCCGAGGGCGTGTGACTCCCCGCTGAGCATGCGCAGGAAGAGGGAGGTGACGTCAGATGCGCGCTGAGCTTGGAGAAGCAAGACGTACCCTCCGAGCGCTGTGAGGCCTCCCTGCATCTTTTGGACCGTGCTTGATCCTGCCCCCGAGCCAAGGTGCACCTTGTGCTATCGAACTACCTGTCCTTCCCTGCCATCAATCCCTGTGTAAGTCAGTCTTGTTCCGTTTGTCTGTGGTCTGTCGGGGATAAGATAAGACTGTAACTAAGTGCCCATCTCTTCTGTGTCTTTTACCTCACTCTACCTTGTAATCTACCCCTTTTCTCCACCACTAATTATATCCTCCTCCGGAGGTCTTGAGAACTGTACCCCTTGCGTCGTTTCATCTATCCCAGTCGTTGTGTCCTTTCCATCAATGATTTAGCGTTGCGTGATTTGGCCAACGTTCGAGTGGAATCGGGTGAGTTGGGGAAGAATCGGGGGAACTGTACGAACACGGCGGCCATTCCGCTCGGTCAAGCAACATGTTTAGCCGTGTCTGTAACAATTGGTGTCAGGAAGTGAGATTGGACCGGAAGCGCGCTTCACGCGCTCGAAATTATTAACTGTGAAATTTGTTTTGTTTTAAAATAAAAACCCGAATTTTGAAAGTCACGCTATGGCAGATCAAGACGGCTGGGTTCCGGTAGAGGAGAGTGAGGCAGGGTCGATCCAGGACCAAATTGAGGGACAAGAGGAGAGCGAAGCAGTGAGGGCGGCAGGTTCGCAAAATGGCGTCCTCGCGCACGAGGTTACGGGCGCGCAAAATGGCGCCTCGCAGATGGCTACGGCGACCGCGCCCGCGACCGTAGCAGCGCCGCTGGTGGATTTGAACCTTTTTTTAATACAAATGAAGGCCCTTATGGCCCAGAATAGCGAACGGTTAGAACAAAGGATGGGGTCCAATAACGAGAAATTGAGGGAGGACATGGGGTCCAACAGCGAGAAATTGAGGGAGGACATGGGGGCCAATAGCCAACGGTTAGAACAAAGGATGGGGGCCCAGATCGGAGGGTTAGGGAGTAGAATAGAGGGATTAGACAATAGATTAGGGGAAATACAGGAGGGGTTAACGGGGGTAGAAAACAGAATGGCTGCCCAGGAGAATCAGATAGAGGGAGTGAAAAAGGGGTTAGAGGGGTTAGAAAACAGTATGGAAGGCAAATTGAGGGACATGAGGGACCAAGCGGAAAGGGAAGTTAAAAAAATGGGGCAGCAGATAGAGGGGGTCAGAATGGGGGTAGAAACTAAATTGGATGCTCACAGGGAGGAAATGGAGCAGATGAGGGTGGCATCTGGGCAGGAGATGCAAGTGATGGGAGAGGAGATCAGAAGAGGTGTGAGTGAGGAGGTCGGAGGAGTGCGCGAGGAGGTGAGGCACTGTAAGGAGCGCATGGAGAAGGAGGTGAGAAAGGGGACTGTAAAATTGCAAGGTGGTATAGAGGAGTTGACGCTGGGAGTAGAACAACTGACAGTGGGACAAAAGGAGTTGGGGGACCAGGTAAAGAAGAACACAGCGGTAATAGAGGGTTTTAAATCGACACAGAAGGAGATGAAAAAGGACGTAGGGGTAATTAAAAAAGAGTGTCAGACGGTACATGAGGACCTGACGAGGAAAATGAACAAGGTGGTAGAGGTGATGGAGGTTAAAGAGCGGGAGGTGCGGGAGCACATAGAAAAAAATAAGGTGGAGTTAGAGGAAGAACTTAAGGGGGCGCACGAGGAGATGAAGGAGGTGAAGCAGAAATTAGAAGAAGTGGAAGAAGGGGTGAGCGAAATTAAGAAGCGACGGAGAGAGGATAAGAAAGAGATAAAGGAGGAAGTAAAAGAATTGGTCCAAAGTCTGTGTTCGGATCGTGATGATGTGCTCATTAACCGGATGAGGGATTCGCAGGTGATGGAGGAGAAGCGAAGAGAAAGAGGACCCGGTGTAAGTGGTGACCAATATGGTC
>NW_027620103.1:0-17786 GCF_964187855.1 Myxine glutinosa
CCACTATAAGGAGAATAGGTAAGTAGCTTCGGCTCACTTCTCACAGCCCTCCTGATTTATTTCATAGGTTAATTAAGTGCGAGTCGGTAAGTGGTAAGACTGGAATGGTAGTGCCTGCAATGAACCTTGCGGGGCTACGGTTCCCGGGGGTGGACTATGTTATGTCGGTGGGGTAGAGATACTTTAAACCAGGTAGAGTTGTGTAGGTAACATGCTTCGACTGCCGTGAAGAAGAAGAAGAACCACCGCCATGTAATAAGTAGAGGACCTGTTTAGCCCGGATGTCGGATAAGTTGTATATCTGTCCCCGTCACTAGGGGGCGGGCATGTTAACTAGCTTAGGGAATAAGGATAAATTATCCCTTGTACGTCTTACCCTTGGTGATTTATCCTTTGTCCTTTATGGCACCGCAATACACACTAGCGCAGGAAGTGCCCATTAAAAGCACATTACAATAAATAACAATAAAAACCAACCAGAAGCTGGGCATCAAGACTAGGGCTAACAATCCCACCTGGCAGGCACACATCGCTCGGGCAGGCCAAGAGCCACGCCCAGAAGGACAGTGATTGGGCGGGAGTTGACCAACAGGAAGGCAGGGGTAAGAAGGGACTCGCTGATTGGCCAGGGTGGAGCAAGAAGGCACTCACTGATTGCTGAAAGAAGGGCGAGCAAGAAGCAGCACGCTGATCGGTGGAGAGCTGAGCATGTAGTGGTGGCCCGCGGGGATTGGTAGAGAGGCATAGATGACGTCACGAGACGGCCGATAAAAGAAGGTGCTGACCGACATCTGACCACCTTGGGATCGGACTCTGGTGAAAGAGGGTGGAGCGCCGGCGATTCTCCCCCGTCTTGACGTTCTGGACCTCAGTTCTGGCGGAAGCGGTTGTGGGCCGGCATCGTATCCTCATTCCCCTGCTCATCTGACGTGAGGAGGAAGAGCCACAGATGGAGAGCTGCAGTTTTGCCAGGCAGAAACGAAGCATGGACGAACGCTCGGAAGGCCTTCATCGAGGCCTAGTGAGGCCTGTTTCGCACCAACAAGCACGCGGGCCCCAGACCCGTTCGCTGACCCTGACGAGGTCCAAGCTGATTGAGCTAAGTGCAAATAACCACAGTTTTTATTTTCCAGGTTATCCTTCCCTTCGTCTGTGTTTCTAAGTCTGGTGAGGGAGCGCTTCATTTAGGAACTTAGTCTTTCCGTGGCTTAGTTCTCTTTGTCCCGGCATTGCATTTTAATAAACCTGTTTATTTTTGTACGTTTTTAATCCGCCTCGGGTTGAGTTTATTTTCCACAGGTTTGAGGACTGCGGTGGGATCCGTGAAGGTAAGATTTTTATCGTTCCCTTTCCCTTACTTTCCCCGCGTGTATCAAGTCCACAATTGAACTGAACTCTTCGGAGTAAAAGCTCGTTTGCCCTTCTGTGCTACCCTACGATATTCACCAAGGGTAGTCACACGACAATATTGTGCGTGTGAGATAAGGATTGTTAGGTAAAATGGCTTACAAAACTTCTAAAAGAAGTCAAAAATACTTGGAAAAGTACCTAGGAGAAAGGGATGTGCCATTGCACAAAAAAAGTGTTGGATAACTTCCTCATTTGCCAACAGGGCCAGGATCTTACTATATCTCTAGTTGCTGTTCGTGAAGCTTATAGACCATATTTTCCAAGGTGTAGCATATTCATTTTGAGCTGAGGAAGTTGGTGCATTCATATCATGAAGGACAAGTGGGTCTCTGTAAATCTACCTTGAATCTGAAGGTCTGTAGCATGATGTTGCAGTTTACATTGCCTTTACTTTGACTTTGACTTCGTGAACATATTTTTGTCAAACTCATTGCTTTCTTTGCTCCTTTTCGTCCGTATTCCAGAATTAGACCGTTGCCGACAAGATAAATTCTCGTTGATTTGTTATGCTTTTTGCATAGCATGTAGGCCATTTTACCGAGTTGTAGCATTTTGCTTTAAGCTGTTGTGGTAAGTCTGTTCATGTCATGAAAGGCGGGTGAGTATCCGTAAATCATTCCTGGGGTTTAAAGACCTGAAACACAGTGTCCCTGTGAAACAGACATGAATCGTACAATTATAAGATCATGTCTACGTTTGATTAGGGCAGGCTTTGTGACATACAAGATGGGTATTCATGAGCAGCATGGTCCTTCTTCCATAGTAAATACAAGTTGTGTTATTGTGCCATGGATCTCAGATGCCACGTTTTTCCTGCTCTGGCTGCCATTATCCTATGCTGTCTTGAGAAAAAGGACATGGGAAGCATCTTTTCAACTCTTGCTTTGAGTTTCCGACCACAATCTATACGAGCTGCGATTTTGTCTGAATCTTGATATTCCCCAAAGCCGAGAGCACAAGCGGCTTATTTGATTGGTCGAAATAGCATAAAATGGCATAATATTTTGTCCAAGTACTGTTAAACTGGATGTTCTTGGATCTCCCAGCAAGGTGATTTGTATTCTACATTCTTCAAATATAAACGTTAAATGGAAATAAAATAAACGTTTTAGAGGCAGTAGAAAAAAAAGAAGATTCAGAAATTTGCCGCCGTTGATGCACAGTCTATTTCACCATCTTATTTACCACGTTAAATGAGTTCTTCGTGCCCGTTTTTGTGTCCTTTATGACATCTGTAAAAACAGTAAGTTTCCTGTTTGGAATGATTTTCAATTTTGCTTGACTGCCAGGCAGGCAGACAGACTACAGCATTTACCTTCCTCCTCTGTGGGCATGCTCGCTTGGGACCAGATTCCGTACAATTTGCCACATTCGGTCAAAGTACCGCTACACTGAAGGTTTGTGTTCTGATTCATGTTCTACAGTGTTCAATATATATATTTCAATTGAGGGTAAGTAGTTCGTCAATCAGACTGATGTCTATAGACAGACAGAGTGAGCCAATTGCTTAACCCCACTTTGTGCTTCTCGCGCAGGTAAAAACATAACTGGGCCAATCTCCACCAAAATTTGCACAAGTACTGGGGGTACCCAGGGTCAGGTCAGGGGCACAAAAAAAATCTCCTCTCCCCTGGGAGGTGGGGGAGACAATTTACGATTTTTGCCTGAACACATAGCAGTTTTGGTTTACTCACCAAAATTACTTTTTTTGTTTATTTTGGTTTACTCATTTACTCATTTTGGTTTACTCACAAAAATTTGGAAGTGGATTACTCGCCCCCTCCTGGAGACAGTGGGGGATTACTAACCACTGCACAAAATATATCCGCTCAACCTTCCCAAACATCAACCCTCTTACCCCCAGACTACTTCCAGATGGAGCGGGTGTTTTTCATTCCGTAAAATGTTTTAGTCATAACATTTTGTCAGGTCAGTCTTTTGGGACTGTCACTGGTAACATGAAACCCAGTGCTACCTGCCGCATGGTCGGGCTGTTGGCGACTAAACCGACACCCCTCACTGGCTTTGCTCGTGGAGAGGGTGACTGTGACACCCTCTCAGGACCAAAAACAACACCTGGCAAAGGGCGAATGAGCTCCCGAAGGGAGCCAACGGTCACCCAGTAAGGAGATGGTGTCTCCTAAGAGGACACCCATCCGGTTTGGACCAGTTAAAATCATACCAAAGACTTTTAAAATGGTATGTGCTGCTTCCTTGCTTGAAAAAGATAGAGCACGGACAATCCCCATCAGTTGGAATCCATGGGGAGGAGGAAATTCCTCTTGAGGAAATGCCCCTCTTACTACAGTGAGAAAAGCATCGCCATTGTTATGACGTCCCAGAATAACCCGGAAAGTGACGGTAGTGGCAGCACTCTCCCCAAAGTAGCTATGTTAAGTGTTTGTCCCGTTCGTAAGTCTATGTGTGTGAGTGTGAGTGTGTCAGGGATAGTTGATCTAACTTCTCATTTTTTTCCTTTGCCATTTTGGGAAGTGCCCATTTTCAGGTTGCGTGAGTCGATCCCCTGAATTTCTAGTTGTTGTTTGGAGCCCTGTCAGCATCGTATTAATTGAATTACTTTATTGCTGTACGAACATTACACTTGCAGTCATTAAGTCGAACTTTTGTAGCACCTGCTTGAAGAAGCTGATGAATTTCAGCCAGAACTCAGAAACTGCACCCTCCGTGGCATACAACTGTGAAGCACAATCCATGACGTCATTAAGTATGTTTCAGTGGCAGTCAACTCGACTAGTGCCCAAACTGTGAAGACTCCCATATGAACGGTGGTTGGAAACCTTAAATCTTAACCTACTGTACTGCAGACACAGCAGGGGTGATATGATCACAATGTACAAGATCTTCTATGGTAAACTACGAGTACCAACAAACCTCTCTTTCTCAGCTACAAAAAGTACAGCTACATGAGGACATGTATATGTTACATGGACATGAATAAACAAAAAAAAGTCATATGGGTGAGTCAACCCTGTAAAATTGTACAATAATAGATCCAGACTTAGGACACGTGTATTTTTTAGCAGGAGGATGATCCATTAATGGAACAACTTCCCTGTGAATATTGTGAAAGTACCGGCAGAAAAAGCCTTTTAGACATGGCTTCATAGGCAATGGTGGAACGAAAAGGTTTCCAGTTAATTATAACTATAGAATGTGCAGTGAGCTTCAAATTGTATTCAATCCACGCTGTGAAGCCTGAGAAATCCACAGGAATACCTACTAGCCCACACAATGATGTGATGTTCATGATGTGATCATTACGAGCAAATAAATGTCAGTTAGGTAAACAACATCTTGGTTGGTATTTATAAACTCGCCATCAATCCCATGGCCATAAATGTCAGCAGAGTATTCATGAACACTTTTGAATAACATCAGTCATAGTCAATACAATGATTGGTAAGTCATTAACAGCCAATTCATTTCTATTTTGAGTTACCAGATGACCTAAAAACAATGGTTATTTTTGTTATTCCTGTGTCAAGTGTTGGAATCACAACATTGCCTCATAAGCACTTTGGCCTGTACCTCGAGTTTTGAAGTTCAGCATAGTCCGACTCAGATAATGAGCTTCCATTGGAGAACGAATATAAATAACCAATAATTACTGAATTCCTTCCTTAAGAATTTCTTGCATAGTTATATAACTCTACAATGGTTTGGTGTTATTTTACATTACCAATTTTTTTTTTCATTCCAGTACACCATTATGTAACTGCTCCTGTGAAATTCCAATTTTGCTCGAATAGTTCTCCCTAAAACTGATGTAATTTCATGCAGGGTCATGAAAAACAAGTCGCCATTACAATCCTGCTACAAAAGTTTATCCACATGTTTCTTTCTTGAAGCTTATCAAAATAATCCAAGGGTAAGCCAGAGGCAATGTACTTACCAAAGACGACAGTGAATATCATATTGTAATGCCATGATTAAAGAGAGAAAACTTGACCTCGAGGGACCTTGGGCTGAAGCAAAGTCCTGGTTTTCATCTTGAAATGGAACGACATAAAAATAATGAGCCATTGTATCCCAGTACTTTTTTACATACAGAGAGAGTCAAGGATCATGGAAGAATAAGAACTTACTAGCCGAAACCCGTGGAACATCCACGGAAGGGAGGATGTGGTGTATGGATAGAGTGCACCATTATGGATAGCAGAGGGGATTTGCTTGTCCGAGTAAGAGTTAGGAAGAAAGATGAGAATGAAGAGTGCGTATATGAACAACGTATTTATTGCAATCTACTTAAGTGACAACGCTACGATATACTTTTGAAAAATGCATGGATTCGTAATAGGAATCGGCATAGCACCACTCTGGCCACACTGGCGCAGTGGTATGTGTCAATGGAAAGGAACAGCAGTAGAACCATAGACTTTAAAAAAATGAACGGATTAGTAAATCGACTGGAATTAGCCCCATACTGGCGCATTGGTAAGCAATGTCAAGGCAGAGCAGGAGGAATATAATACAATGAACGCAGTATCAGAGGTTGAAATTATTTTAAAACTTCTGGATAAACAATGTTTGGGGTAATAGTCAAGCCTCTGACGACTCCTTGCGTACTCGTATTATCAACCTTGATATACACATCTTTGAACGACCGTGCTCTTGAACATGCCACATATAACTGGCCGTGGGAGAAGACAGGAGCAGGCAAATAGATACTCAGTTTACGGAATGTTTGGCCCTGGGCTTTATTTATGGTCATTGAATATGCCAGGCGAATAGGAAACTGAGTTCGCTGTAGAACGAAGGGTAAACTGGCATCAGATGGGGCGAGTCTGATACGGGGTATAAGAGCTCGTTGTCCCTGGTGGGCACCTGTTAGTATTTCTGCATCAAGTACGACCTTGAGGAATATCAAGATTCCTGAGAAGCATTATAATAGCCCCTGGTTTGAGGCTTAGACGGTGGGGCGGCATCCCCAAAGGTGTTATGCTGTTGCGAAGGTTGGAAGAAATTATGGTAAACCCACCTGATGAGGTTAGCGTACACCGCGATCGACGACACCGGCACATATGCATGCTCAGGATTGTCCACTCAGTGGACGGCTTGCTTTCGCCTTCGCCTGTCCAATCAGGGGACGGCTTGCTTCGCCTTCACCCAGCAGACGCCAATACGATGGCGTCATATCGGCAGTTAATCGGATGCTTTTGGACCCCAAAGTCGACTAATTCAGATTTTTCGAGTATGGCTGTACGTGATAAACAAAGAGCGCGGTTGGAAGAAATTATGGTAAACCCACCTGATGAGGTTAGCGTACACCGTGATCGATGACACCGGCACATATGCATGCTCAGGATTTTTTTTTGTTTTTTTGTATACTGAATCGAGGCTCGTGAAAGAGTTGATATTTGTCCACTCTGATATTTGTCAGATATTTGTCAGATATTTGCTGATATTTGTCAGAGAAATATTGTCCACTCAGTGGACGGCTTGCTGTCGCCTTCGACTGTCTAATCAGCGGACGGCTTGCTTCGCCTTCACCCAGCAGACGCCAATAAGATGGCGTCGTATCAGCAGTTAATCGGATGCTTTTGGGCCCCAACGTCGGCTAATTCCGATTTTTCGAGTATGGCTGTACATGATAAACAAAGAGCGCGGTTCGTAGATCGTAAATGCATTAGTGCCGTGGGCATCGGGTCACTGGGTGCGGCGTAAAAGGGATAACAAAGTCGAGTCCTTACGCTATTATTATATAGATAACGGAACAGGATGCAACATATCAAAAGGAGCAGCAGAAAGAAAAGGGGGAAACACCAATGGCAGGGCTGACGGAGAAAATAAATGGAGACGGACAAACATGGGATGCAGGTAGGTAACGATGAAGGGTAGGGGAGAACGCAAGAGGTGGACAACATAGATGCAGATGAAAAAAAAATTGGAAGCAGGGATAGTGTGGGTGGTTTAACGGGTGTGGAAAGGCAAAGTATTCAGGCAAAATTCCAAATTCTATTTAACTATCAATATCGGAGCAAAATATAAAACCAGTTAACCAGGTGCCATATTTCACAGCGAAGAAGCGAGACCGTGCATTCACCAAAAACAGAACATGCTTCTGGTGCTGTATGCTTAGTAATCTAGAGATAAACAGTTGGGTAGATCAAGTAACGTAGAGGATAGACCACGCTCTCGAGAGAAGCTTACAGCCAGGATATAATATCGTCAAACTTAAGGAACTAGCAACGGTACCCCCCTACGGCTTCAATTGAGAGGCCCAAATGAAAAGGCAAAATATCAGAAATTGAAGGCTTTTTCATTTTAAACGATTCATATAAACATCCGTTAAATCATATCAAACGCAAATCATCAAAATCTAAACAGTATTTGTAGAATTTCAATAAAAGCCACATCACTGTTCATATCGGTAAATATTATTCCATCGTGTTTGGAAAAACTGGAAAATTGGAAAATAGGAAAAATTGGAAAATTGGAAAATTGGAAAAACAATATAGCCTATTTTACTCCAGGGAGTCCCAGGATTACCCACCCAAAATTTCGTTGCGATCGGTTCAGCCGTTTTTGCGGTACCTGGGAACAGACGGACGGATGGACAGACAGACAGACATTTGGTGAATTATAGTAAGATGACCCTACTCTTTCCAGATTGTTGGCATATACATGAGAAGTCGTAAATGTTGCTAGGCAACCATGAATAGGTTGCCTCTCTGTTGTAGGGTTCTGTAGGTTAAGGCAGGAATTAGGGATTTGGGTAGGGTGCCAACAAACAATGTCCAACTCTTTACAAAAGACACTGTTTGGTCTTTAACATCCACCAACTAATGCGAGCAAAACGAAATAATGTTCCACCGAATGACAACTCATTGACAGAAGGCCTTGCCTGCGAACCACCAGTCTGACAGTTTGTCAGGTCACGGATAAACCCAAAGCCAAGTATGCTCCCTTTGCGCTTACCTGCCAGCCACCATAACACAATGCACATTTGAATTATTTAAAAAATAAACAAATGAAGTTCTGCAATTCTAATCACAAAAAGTGCCCAGAAAACAGACAAAGTAACCTCAATGTAGATGTCCTTAACAGAGAGGCCACTTTACTTTATGTAATTCTTAATTTTATATGTTTTGCTTTTATTTTACATGTTTATTTATTATTAGTTGCAAAATCGAAGATTTTTCAATTATATTGGTCGGTTGAGTTTGTTATTCTGTCTGTTTGTCTGTCTTTATGTTTGTTTGTCAATCGCCTATAGGTCACAATTTTAAACCGAGCTTCACGAAACTTCACCAGATGGCAGAGTTGGTCATAAGGAAGAAGCCTATTGATTTTGAAGTCAAGGTCAAAAGTCAACTTGAGGTCTGATTTCTAAAATTGCCATTTTTCATCCGATTGACTTGCAAATTGAACAGCATTTACATATTGAGTCACAAAATAGGGAAACCAACTATTTTTGAGGTCAAAAAGTCAAAGGCCAACTCAAGGTCAAACTTCCAAAATCATCTATTTTCATCATAAAAATCATCAATTTTCATCCGATTGACTTAAGAATTAAACAGCAATTGCAACGTGCCTCACTTAATTGGGTAACCAACTATTTTTGAGGTCAAAAGGTCAAAGGTCAACTCAAGGTCAAACTTCCAAAATCATCAATTTTCATCCGATTGACTTGAAAATTTAACAGCAATTGCATAGAGCCTCACTGAATTGGGAAACCAACTATTTTTGAGGTCAAAAGGTCAAAGGTCAACTCAAGGTCAAACTTCCAAAATCATCCATTTTCATCAGAAAAATCATCAATTGTCATCCGATTGACTTGTACATTAAACAGCAATTGCATAGTGCCTCATTGAATTGGGAAAACAACTATTTTAAGGTGATAAGGTAAAAGGTCAACTCAATATTAAACTTCTAAAATCATCAATTTTCAACAGAAAAATCATTAATTTTAATCTGATTGACCTGAGCTTTGATTAAGATAGTCAATTATAATCTTAATGAAATGGACAATTTGATGTATCCATGGCAACCTTTTATGGAGGGGTGCATTTTGCAAGTATCGTGCTCTGCATGACGTCTTCTTGTGTTTTTATTATTGATTTTCGCTGTTATTTTTAATCTTTAATCTTTGTCAACTTTTCAGAAAAATTTCAGATTACCCATCAGTTAAGAGAAGATGTACATTATGTTCCATTTGCATTCAGTGGTATTCCATCAAGCCGTAATTTCTGAGATCAGCGAGAGTGGCATTTCTGGTTTAGAATTTCAACAGATGAAAATCTCAGCCTAAAGGATGCTCAATGACATAGATGTTCAGCGTCACAATAAGGACTGAACAGTCAAGCAAGTGCAGCCTTTCCACAGTGTGTAATGGAATGATACAAACATAACCCTTTGCAGTAAAGCCGCAATATCCATACATGTTTGTGTTTCATGTAATGACCCCTGAAAGCAACGTTTAGGAGCTACGACTGCAGCACCGGGTAGGCAACTCTGTTACTATCAATGTTGATGGAGTGTGGCAGTTTCTTGGGAATGAGAGCTAGTCGCCTGCGACACAAGGGTGGCAGCTTGCCACCAACACTTAATCCATAAAATCTAGTCTCATTACATAGCGTTTCCTGCACAGCTGGCAATATTTCATTCCCTTTTATAAGATGTTGGTTTGTGGCAAAACCCGGACATGTCATGCTGTCAGGTGTCACACGTTATTATGGCTGGTATGTCTCTAGCTCTCATTGCACGCTGAATGCACCAAACGCTACCCAAGCTTGAACAGCATGATTCTGAAGTTAATTACAAGATATGTAAACATTTAAGGACACAATTAATGCTTTTATATATCTGTCCAGAGCAATTAATTATTTGCTGATATTCAGCTAACTCGGGTCCATGTGGTGATAACATGATACCATTATCAAGTTCATACATAATGCTGCGATTCCATAAGGCACAAAGAAAGGGTAACTCTACTTGCCACTGTTTTGGGAAATAGTTATTGTTAGGAAAATGTACAAAACCTGGAGGGGACAGGAACAATACATGTTGCATAAAGTTGCATTTCAGAAAATTTCCCGAAAATCATTCACTAGTAAACTTAATTTTACTAGGAAATATTTTCATTATCATATAATTTATACTGATTCCTATTTGCCTGTCCATTTGGAGGAAGAGTCATCAATATAACCTTCTGACATGCCATCTGTGCACCTTTTAGAAAGAGGTGACAACATCATTATGGTTTTTACAGCACATCAAAGCAAATGTCAGAACAGTGACAGAGCAAATGCAAGGTCTAATAGCGGAAAGTTGAAATTCATTGAAGGAAACTGAAGCCGACAACACCCTATGTCCCCTTTGCCTCCAAGACTCACGATAGAAACACAATTTAACCACAATAGAGGTGAGAAGAGATTTAAACCTCACTAATTCAGCACATAATTAGATTTTTAGGCCTCCCTAATCGTGAATAACAATCGACCCAAACAAAGCCAAGAGCTTTAATAAGTTGCGGAACGTAACATTTCATTACGTAACGTAACGTAACAAATGATTACATAACAACGTAACAGTTGATTATGTAATGTAACATAACACTTGATTATGTAATGCTTGAATACGTAATGCAACGTGACCCTTGATTACCATGCATTTTGACGGGCTTGATTAAAACTTACAATTATTCAACATATGTTTAGATTTTTTTGGGGTACCACATTATGAATAATGCTCAACCCAAAGAAAGCCAATGGCGATATAATGCAAAAAATCCAGAAAACGTATATAATCAGCAGAGGCCGACTGGCCAAATGTGTTCGGCCCACCAGAAAACCAAGATGGCACCCATATCATTTTGTCTCGGTGCTTTGGTGAGTGGAGTCAAGGGAAAGATGTGGGTGTGGTCCGGCAGCTGTCCGACCAATGGGTGCACCTTTCAAAAATCGACTCCCAATAAGAACCCCAAAAAAACAAAAAAAACAACAACAACAACACCAACAGCAACAACAACAGCAGCAGCAACATCAGCAGCAGTAACAACAACAACAACAACAACAACAGCAACGCGAAGCTTTGTAGACCGACAACAAGTTGCAGGTAAACACAAGTAAAGGGTCGGGAATATACAAAAAGCAAGCAATAATCAAATGGATCCAATTAATAAAGCTATTCCCCCATGACTGGTAGATGTGCCCATGAAACAAACAAGTGACAGCAGATCACTGATTGCCTAAGTCATAAAGGCATCAGACACACGATACCATACATGGGGAAATAATTCACAGGAGAGCAGAGTTCAAAAAATATACAGTATATATTGAAGGAGCCGGGGCTCCCACGTCGATCGGAAGAATGGACGCGACAAAAAGCTAGAATTCATCTGAGTTGCTTTAATGAAATCAAACACTCAGGCACTCTGAAAAACCGTTTATCAGTCAGCAATATATATCTATTCCGCCAGGGGGTTTGCCCAGGCCCGGCGCCAGGGGGCGTGGCCCAGCGTCCTGGCTGCGGCCTGGCAAGTTGAGGGCGAGCCTGGGCGTCCTGGACGAGCCCGGCATGGTGATCGCTCCGCGTCCTTGATAGGTGCAAGGCGATTGTGAAAACTCAGCGGCAGCCGCTACACACGTCCCCCCAGAATTGACTTGCACCGGCAGGGTCAATTTGAGGGGGGTCCTGATGACCCGGCCGAAGCGACCCCTGGCGGGTCGTGGGAGGGGGTCCGGTGAGGTGGTGGGCGGTCGAGTGGGGGGCACCGTGGACGGGGGACGGCCTCGCCGCGGCGGAAGGGCCACCCGTGGTGGGTGGTCGACGTCCACGTGCGCCGGCTTGAGGCGGTCCACAGCAATCCGGTCCGACCTGCCGCCGATGTCGATGACGAACGACTTGTCGTCCCGTCGCAGCACCCGGAAGGGCCCGTCGTACGGCGGCTGGAGTGGCCACCGATGTGCGTCGTGACGCACAAAAACATACTCCGCTGTGCGGAGTGCTGGGGGGACGTAGGACTGGGGGTCACCGTGGTGGGATGTTGGCACGGGGGCAAACCGTCGGGCGGCCTCCTGGAGGTCCGAGCGCTGGTGAGCTGCGGACCAGGGACTGGTAGCGTCGGGCACAAATTCGCCCGGGACGCGTAGCACCTGGCCATAGACAAGCTCGGCGGTGGATGCCTGGAGGTCCTCCTTGGGGGCCGTGCGAAGGCCCAAAAGGACCCACGGCAGCCGTTCGGCCCACCCGACGTCTTGAAGGCCGGCCATGAGCGCGGCCTTCATGGAGCGGTGGAATCGCTCGCACAACCCGTTTGCTTGGGGGTGGTAGGCCGTAGTACGGTGGAGCTTGATCCCCAGGTTGCGGGCGACCGCGCCCCACAGCTCGGAGGTGAACTGTGGACCGCGGTCTGACGAGATGTCCGCCGGTGCGCCGAAGCGGGCGACCCAGGTGGCGATGAAAGCCTGCGCCACGTCGGCGGTGGTGGTGGAGACGAGGGGAACGGCCTCCGGCCACCTGGTGGTCCTGTCCACCATGGTGAGCAGGTGTGTGAACCCCCGTGACGGGGGGAGGGGGCCCACCAGATCCACGTTGACGTGGTCGAAACGTCGTTCGGGCACGGTGAAAGGTGCCAGCGGGGCCTGGGTGTGTCGGTGGACCTTGGCCCGTTGGCAGGCCGTGCAGGCGCTGGTCCAATCGCGGACGTCCCGACGAAGGCCGTGCCAGACGAAACGCGCCGACACCAGCTTCTGGGAAGCTTTCCGGCCCGGGTGGGAAAGACCGCGGAGGGAGGCGAAGATGCGGCGTTGCCAGGCGACGGGCACGATGGGGCGAGGCTGGCCTTGGGAGACGTCGCAGAGCAGGACAGTGTCCGCGCAGGGGATGTCGGCCAGGCGGAGGCCCGTGTCCGCCGCCCGGAGGGCTTGCACCGTGGTGTCGGTGGTTTGGTCCGCCGCCATTAACGCAAAATCCACGCCCAGGTGGACCGCGTTCGCGCTGGCCCGGGAAAGACAGTCGGCCACGGCGTTGTTTTTGCCGGCGACGTGCCGGATGTCCGTGGTAAACTCCGACACGGCGGAGAGGTGGCGCTGTTGGCGGGCCGACCATGGCTCCGTGACCTTGGCCATGGCGTAAACCAACGGCTTGTGGTCGACGAACGCCGTGAAAGGTCGGCCCTCCAGGAGGTGGCGGAAATGGCGGACGGCCAGGTGTAGACCGAGGAGCTCCCGGTCAAACGTGCTGTATTTGAGCTCGTTCGGCCGGAGCTGCCGGCTGAAAAAAGCGAGTGGCTGCCAAACCCCGTTCACCCATTGCTCATGTACGGCGCCCACCGCGTAGTCGGAGGCATCCGTGGTGAGGGCGATGGGAGCGTTGAGCACCGGGTGAGCGAGCAGTGTTGCGTCGGCGAGGGCCCGCTTTGAGCCTTGGAAGGCCGCATCCATTGCTGCGGACCAGGCGATGTCGTGCTTGGCCGGCATGCCCCGGAGGGCTTCGTAGAGGGGCCGCATAAGCTGAGCAGCGCGGGGCACGAAGCGGTGATAAAAATTCACCATTCCCAGGAATTCATGCAGGGCCTTTATGGTGCGGGGACGCGGGAACGTGGTGATGGCCTCGACCTTGGTTGGCAGCGGCACGGCCCCGTTCTTGGTGATGTGATGGCCCAAAAAATCAACGGCCGTCGTGCCGAAGTGGCATTTGGCCGGGTTGACGATGAGGCCGTGCTCGCTGAGGCGCTCGAACAGTGTCCGGAGGTGGAGGAGGTGCTCGGCCCGGGACGTGCTGGCGACGAGGATGTCGTCCAGGTAAACGAAAAGGAACGGCAGGACACGCAGCACGCCGTCCATCAAGCGCTGGAACGCCTGAGCCGCGTTCTTGAGACCAAACGGCATCCGCAAGAATTCGAATAAGCCGAACGGCGTGATGACTGCCGTTTTAGGGACGTCGGCCGCCCTGACAGGTACCTGGTGATATCCCCGTATGAGGTCAATTTTCGAAAAAATGACCCGTCCCGCCAGACGGGCGGAGAAGTCTTGGATATGCGGGATCGGGTACCTGTCGGGGGTGGTAGCGTCATTGAGACGGCGGTAGTCGCCACACGGGCGCCATCCACCCCCCGGCTTTGGCACGATGTGCAGTGGCGAGGCCCACGCGCTATCGGAGCGCCGCACGATGCCGAGGTGCTCCAACGCGTCGAATTCGGCCTTCGCTACGGCGAGCTTGGCTGGGTCGAGGCGGCGGGCCCTAGCATAGACCGGCGGGCCCGTGGTTGGTATGTGGTGCTCGATCCCATGCCGTACTGCGACGGCCGAAAACGTCGGCCGCGTGAGGGCCGGGAACTCCGTGAGCAGGCGAGCAAACTCGTTCGCCGCCGGGACGGCGCATGCCAGCTCGGTCGGCGCGGAGCTGCTCAATGTGCATAACAGGGAGCTGAAGGTTTCAGCGTTGATTAAACGACGCCGTTGGACGTCCACCAGCAGTCCGTGTGCGCAGAGGAAGTCGGCGCCTAGCAGAGCCACGGGCACGTTGGCGGTTACAAACGTCCAAGCAAAGCGTTGGCCGCCGAAGCAGAGGGTGACGTTGCGCGGGCCGAAGGTGCGGATAGTCGATCCGTTGGCCGCAACTAAGGAGGGGCCGCAAACCGCGGATTGCCTGTCCTGGTCAGAGGCGGGTATGACGCTCAGTTGGGCGCCGGTGTCGCACAGGAAGCGCCGTCCGGACGCTTTATCCGTGATGAACAGTAAGTTGCCCGTGTGGCCGGCGCTCATGGCTGGTAATGAACGCCGGCCCGGCCGTTTCCCGGCCTGCCGAAGTTGCACGGGGGTCGGCATGTCCGGGCCTTCTGTCCGAACCTGGCATGATAGTAACACCACGCTTGGTCAGGTGGAGGCCTCGGTCGTCGTGCCGGAGGTGGTCGGCTCGGTAGAGCGGCCGCCAATGGCGTCGGCAGTTCGGCCGTCGACCGTGCCGGGTGCTCGGGCGCCCTGGGTGTTGCGTCGGACGGCGGTGGGTCCCATGTCGCCGCTACGATGCGCTGTCCTGCGGCGGAGATCTTGTCGGCTTCTCTGGCAAGGGCCTGGGGATCTGTGATCGTCGTGCTTGCCAGGGCGAGGCGTACCGGGTTAGGCAGCTGACGGAAGAACAGCTCCCGGAACAGGAATGCCGGAGAGTGCTCGCCGAGCAGTGAAAGCATGTAGTCCATGCGCTCGGAAGGGCGCGTGTCGCCGAGCTCAGGCAGATCGAGCAGGCGCCGTGCGCGTTCCGCCGATGGGAGGGCGAAAGCATCGAGGAGCAGCTTCTTAATCGCGCCGTATTTGTCAGCGGCTGGCGGGCTTTCGAGGAGGCTCAGGGCGCGGGCCGCGGTAACCGACCCGAGCGCAGCTACCACATGGTGGAAGCGGGTGTCGTCGGCCGTGATGCCTCGCAGGGCGAACAGGGACTCCGCCTGTGCGAACCAAACCGCCGCGTGAGCCTCCCAGAAGGTAGACAGTTTAAGGGCGACTGCCGTGTCCATGTCGATAGGTCACCAATGAAGGAGCCGGGGCTCCCACGTCGATCGGAAGAATGGACGCGACAAAAAGCTAGAATTCATCTGAGTTGCTTTAATGAAATCAAACACTCAGGCACTCTGAAAAACCGTTTATCAGTCAGCAATATATATCTATTCCGCCAGGGGGTTTGCCCAGGCCCGGCGCCAGGGGGCGTGGCCCAGCGTCCTGGCTGCGGCCTGGCAAGTTGAGGGCGAGCCTGGGCGTCCTGGACGAGCCCGGCATGGTGATCGCTCCGCGTCCTTGATAGGTGCAAGGCGATTGTGAAAACTCAGCGGCAGCCGCTACAATATAATATATACATGCAGTCATGTGAAAAAGTAAGTACACCCCATGTAAAGTTTTGACTTTTTCAACATATTTCAACATACAGCTATTTGATCTTCATTTCAGCAATATTGATAGATAAAGGTGATATAATATAACAAATATCATGAAACATTTACATTTTGTAGTCCATCGTATAATTTAAATAAACATAAATGCAAATTTCACATGTGGAAAGAGTAAGTACACCCTTGGCTCTAATAGGTGGTATTGCCCCCTTTGGCAGAAACAACCTCAAGTAGGCGTTTCTTATAACTGTCTACCAGTCTCTGACATCGACTGGGAGAAATTTTTGCCCACTCCTCCATGCAGAATTCTTTCAGCTGTGCGATGTTTGAGGGGTTTCTTGAATGCACAGCTTGCTTCAAATCCCCCCACAACATCTCGATGGGATTTAGATCCGGGCTTTGACTTGGCCATTCCAGAACCCTCCATTTCTTTCTTTTCAGCCATTCCTTGGTGGATTTACTGGTATGTTTAGGGTCATTTTCATGTTGCAAGGTCCATCTTCGGTTGAGCTTCAACTTTCCGACAGATGGCCTCACATTATCCTCAAGCGCCCTCTAGTACAATGAAGAATTCATAGTAGATTCTATGATGGTGAGCTGCCCAGGTCCTGATGCAGCAAAGCTGCCCCAAACCATAATATTTCCACCACCATGCTTTACAGTTGGTATCATGTTCTTGTGGGCAAATGCTGTCTTTGGTTTTCGCCAGCTTGTCTTCTGGTACTGTGGCCAAATAGCTCTACCTTTGGCTCATCTGTCCAGAGCACATTGTTCCAGAAGTGCTGATATTTGCCGAGGTGTTCATTGGCAAACTTTAGTCTTGCCCTGATGTTCTTTCTCGACAGCAAAGGTTTCCTCCTGGCACACCTCCCATGTAGATCAAATTTGTGCAGCCTCTTTCTAATGGTCGACTCGTGCACTTTGACATCAACAGTGGTAAGAGATACCTGTAGGTCCCGTGATGACATTCTGGGGTTCTTAGAGACTTCTTTCAGCATCTTGCAGTCTGCTCTCAGGCTGAACTTGCTGGGGCGACCTGGCCTGAACAAGTTGGCCGTTGTTTGGAATCTTCTCCACTTGTAGATGATCTTCCGGACAGTCGAATGATTGATTTCAAATTGTTTGGAGATCTTTTTAAATCCCTTCCCAGACTCGTAGGCATCTATAACCTTCTTTCTGAAGGCCTCAGAGAGCTCTTTTGGTCTAGGCATGGTGACGCCACACACTTAAACAACAAAGAGCAAACCAAACTAAATGTCTGAGGTTTAAATAAGACAGGTTCCTCCAAGATCCTCTCCAACGATGTTCTAATCATTTTCACCTGAGCTGGTGCACCTGATTCTAATATTAGGTATTTGAAGTAGTGATAAATGTAGGGGTGTACTTACTTTTTCCACATGCGAAATTTGCATTTACGTTTATTTAAATTATACAATCGACTACAAAATTTAAATGTTTCATGATATTTGTTATATTATATCATCTTTATCTATCAATATTGTTGAAATGAAGATCAAATAGCTGTATGTTG
>NW_027620104.1:0-17710 GCF_964187855.1 Myxine glutinosa
GGTTTCCTGCACCAACACAAGTGCGAAAAGTGGTTTTTCAACACTAACACAAGTGCGAAAAGTGGTTTTTCAACATTAACACAAGTGCAAAAAGTGGTTTTTCAACACTATCACAAGTGCAAAAAGTGTTTTTTTCCACACTAATACAAGTGCAAAAGTGGTTTCCTGCACCAACACAAGTGCGAAAAGTGGTTTTTCAACACTAACACAAGTGCGAAAAGTGGTTTTTCAACACTAACACAAGTGCGAAAAGTGGTTTTTCAACACTATCACAAGTGCAAAAAGTGTTTTTTCCACACTAATACAAGTGCAAAAGTGGTTTCATGCACCAACACAAGTGCGAAAAGTGGTTTTTCAACGCTAACACAAGTGCGAAAAGTGGTTTTTCAACACTATCACAAGTGCAAAAAGTGTTTTTTCCACACTAATACAAGTGCAAAAGTGGTTTCCTGCACCAACACAAGTGCGAAAAGTGGTTTTTCAACACTAACACAAGTGCGAAAAGTGGTTTTTCAACACTATCACAAGTGCAAAAAGTGTTTTTTCCACACTAATACAAGTGCAAAAGTGGTTTCCTGCACCAACACAAGTGCGAAAAGTGGTTTTTCAACACTAACATAAGTGCGAAAAGTGGTTTTTCAACACTAACACAAGTGCGAAAAGTGATTTTTCAACACTATCACAAGTGCAAAAAGTGTTTTTTCCACACTAATACAAGTGCAAAAGTGGTTTCCTGCACCAACACAAGTGCGAAAAGTGGTTTTTCAACACTATCACAAGTGCAAAAAGTGTTTTTTCCACACTAATACAAGTGCAAAAGTGGTTTTCTGCACCAACACAAGTGCGAAAAGTGGTTTTTCAACACTAACACAAGTGCGAAAAGTGGTTTTTCAACACTATCACAAGTGCAAAAAGTGTTTTTTCCACACTAATACAAGTGCAAACGTGGTTTCCTGCACCAACACAAGTGCGAAAAGTGGTTTTTCAACACTAACACAAGTGCGAAAAGTGGTTTTTCAACACTAACACAAGTGCGAAAAGTGGTTTTTCAACACTATCACCAGTGCAAAAAGTGTTTTTTCCACACTAATACAAGTGCAAAAGTGGTTTCCTGCACCAACACAAGTGCAAAGTGGTTTCCTGCACCAACACAAGTGCGAAAAGTGGTTTTTCAACACTATCACAAGTGCAAAAAGTGTTTTTTCCACACTAATACAAGTGCGAAAAGTGGTTTTTCAACACTATCACAAGTGCAAAAAGTGTTTTTTCCGCACTAATACAAGTGCAAAAGTGGTTTCCTGCACCAACACAAGTGCGAAAAGTGGTTTTTCAACACTAACACAAGTGCGAAAAGGGGTTTTTCAACACTATCACAAGTGCAAAAAGTGTTTTTTCCACACTAATACAAGTGCAAAAGTGGTTTCCTGCACCAACACAAGTGCGAAAAGTGGTTTTTCAACACTAACACAAGTGCGAAAAGTGGTTTTTCAACACTAACATAAGTGCGAAAAGTGGTTTTTCAACACTATCACAAGTGCAAAAAGTGTTTTTTCCACACTACTACAAGTGCAAAAGTGGTTTCCTGCACCAACACAAGTGCAAAAAGTGGTTTTTCAACACTAACACAAGTGCGAAAAGTGGTTTTTCAACACTAACACAAGTGCGAAAAGTGGTTTTTCAACACTATCACAAGTGCAAAAAGTGTTTTTTCCACACAATTACAAGTGCAAAAGTGGTTTCCTGCACCAACACAAGTGCGAAAAGTGGTTTTTCAACACTATCACAAGTGCAAAAAGTGTTTTTTCCACACTAATACAAGTACAAAAGTGGTTTCCTGCACTAACACAAGTGCGACAAGTGGTTTTTCAACACTATCACAAGTGCAAAAAGTGTTTTTTCCACACTAATACAAGTGCAAAAGTGGTTTCCTGCACCAACACAAGTGCAAAAGTGGTTTCCTGCACCAACACAAGTGCGAAAAGTGGTTTTTCAACACTAACACAAGTGCGAAAAGTGGTTTTTCAACACTAACACAAGTGCGAAAAGTGGTTTTTCAACACTATCACAAGTGCAAAAAGTGTTTTTTCCACACTAATACAAGTGCAAAAGTGGTTTACTGCACCAACACAAGTGCGAAAAGTGGTTTTTCAACACTAACACAATTGCGAAAAGTGGTTTTTCAACACTAACACAAGTGCGAAAAGTGGTTTTTCAACACTATCACAAGTGCAAAAAGTGTTTTTTCCACACTAATACAAGTGCAAAAGTGGTTTCATGCACCAACACAAGTGCGAAAAGTGGTTTTTCAATGCTAACACAAGTGCGAAAAGTGGTTTTTCAACACTATCACAAGTGCAAAAAGTGTTTTTTCCAAACTAATACAAGTGCAAAAGTGGTTTCCTGCACCAACACAAGTGCAAATGTGGTTTCCTGCACCAACACAAGTGCGAAAAGTGGTTTTTCAACACTATCACAAGTGCAAAAAGTGTTTTTTCCACACTAATACAAGTGCAAAAGTGGTTTCCCGCACCAACACAAGTGCGAAAAGTGGTTTTTCAACACTAACACAAGTGCGAAAAGTGGTTTTTCAACACTAACACCAGTGCGAAAAGTGGTTTTTCAACACTATCACAAGTGCAAAAAGTGTTTTTTCCACACTAATACAAGTGCAAAAGTGGTTTCCTGCACCAACACAAGTGCGAAAAGTGGTTTTTCAACACTAACATAAGTGCGAAAAGTGGTTTTTCAACACTAACACAAGTGCGAAAAGTGGTTTTTCAACACTATCACAAGTGCAAAAAGTGTTTTTTCCACACTAATACAAGTGCAAAAGTGGTTTCCTGCACCAACACAAGTGCGAAAAGTGGTTTTTCAACACTATCACAAGTGCAAAAAGTGTTTTTTCCACACTAATACAAGTGCAAAAGTGGTTTCCTGCACCAACACAAGTGCGAAAAGTGGTTTCCTGCACCAACACAAGTGCGAAAAGTGGTTTTTCAACACTAACACAAGTGCGAAAAGTGGTTTTTCAACACTAACACAAGTGCGAAAAGTGGTTTTTCAACACTATCACCAGTGCAAAAAGTGTTTTTTCCACACTAATACAAGTGCAAAAGTGGTTTCCTGCACCAACACAAGTGCAAAGTGGTTTCCTGCACCAACACAAGTGCGAAAAGTGGTTTTTCAACAATATCACAAGTGCAAAAAGTGTATTTTCCACACTAATACAAGTGCAAAAGTGGTTTCCTGCACCAACACAAGTGCAAAAAGTGGTTTTTCAACACTAACACAAGTGCGAAAAGTGGTTTTTCAACACTAACACAAGTGCGAAAAGTGGTTTTTCAACACTATCACAAGTGCAAAAAGTGTTTTTTCCACACTAATACAAGTGCAAAAGTGGTTTCCTGCACCAACACAAGTGCGAAAAGTGGTTTTTCAACACTATCACAAGTGCAAAAAGTGGTTTTTCAACACTAACACAAGTGCGAAAAGTGGTTTTTCAACACTATCATAAGTGCAAAAAGTGTTTTTTCCACACTAATACAAGTGCAAAAGTGGTTTTCTGCACCAACACAAGTGCAAAAGTGGTTTCCTGCACCAACACAAGTGCGAAAAGTGGTTTTTCAACACTATCACAAGTGCAAAAAGTGTTTTTTCCACACTAATACAAGTGCAAAAGTGGTTTCCTGCACCAACACAAGTGCGAAAAGTGGTTTTTCAACACTAACACAAGTGCGAAAAGTGGTTTTTCAACACTATCACAAGTGCAAAAAGTGTTTTTTCCACACTAATACAAGTGCAAAAGTGGTTTCCTGCACCAACACAAGTGCGAAAAGTGGTTTTTCAACACTAACACAAGTGCAAAAGTGGTTTTTCAACACTAACACAAGTGCAAAAAGTGGTTTTTCAACACTATCACAAGTGCAAAAAGTGTTTTTTCCACACTAATACAAGTGCAAAAGTGGTTTCCTGCACCAACACAAGTGCGAAAAGTGGTTTTTCAACACTAACACAAGTGCGAAAAGTGGTTTTTCAACACTAACACAAGTGCGAAAAGTGGTTTTTCAACACTATCACAAGTGCAAAAAGTGTTTTTTCCACACTAATACAAGTGCAAAAGTGGTTTCCTGCACCAACACAAGTGCGAAAAGTGGTTTTTCAACACTAACACAAGTGCGAAAAGCGGTTTTTCAACACTATCACAAGTGCAAAAAGTGTTTTTTCCACACTAATACAAGTGCAAAAGTGGTTTCCTGCACCAACACAAGTGCGAAAAGTGGTTTTTCAACACTAACACAAGTGCGAAAAGTGGTTTTTCAACACTAACACAAGTGCGAAAAGTGGTTTTTCAACACTATCACAAGTGCAAAAAGTGTTTTTTCCACACTAATACAAGTGCAAAAGTGGTTTCCTGCACCAACACAAGTGCAAAAAGTGGTTTTTCAACACTAACACAAGTGCGAAAAGTGGTTTTTCAACACTAACACAAGTGCGAAAAGTGGTTTTTCAACACTATCACAAGTGCAAAAAGTGTTTTTTCCACACTAATACAAGTGCAAAAGTGGTTTCCTGCACCAACACAAGTGCGAAAAGTGGTTTTTCAACACTATCACAAGTGCAAAAAGTGTTTTTTCCACACTAATACAAGTACAAAAGTGGTTTCCTGCACTAACACAAGTGCGAAAAGTGGTTTTTCAACACTATCACAAGTGCAAAAAGTGTTTTTTCCACACTTATACAAGTGCAAAAGTGGTTTCCTGCACCAACACAAGTGCAAAAGTGGTTTCCTGCACCAACACAAGTGCGAAAAGTGGTTTTTCAACACTAACACAAGTGCGAAAAGTGGTTTTTCAACATTAACACAAGTGCAAAAAGTGGTTTTTCAACACTATCACAAGTGCAAAAAGTGTTTTTTCCACACTAATACAAGTGCAAAAGTGGTTTCCTGCACCAACACAAGTGCGAAAAGTGGTTTTTCAACACTAACACAAGTGCGAAAAGTGGTTTTTCAACACTAACACAAGTGCGAAAAGTGGTTTTTCAACACTATCACAAGTGCAAAAAGTGTTTTTTCCACACTAATACAAGTGCAAAAGTGGTTTCATGCACCAACACAAGTGCGAAAAGTGGTTTTTCAACGCTAACACAAGTGCGAAAAGTGGTTTTTCAACACTATCACAAGTGCAAAAAGTGTTTTTTCCACACTAATACAAGTGCAAAAGTGGTTTCCTGCACCAACACAAGTGCGAAAAGTGGTTTTTCAACACTAACACAAGTGCGAAAAGTGGTTTTTCAACACTATCACAAGTGCAAAAAGTGTTTTTTCCACACTAATACAAGTGCAAAAGTGGTTTCCTGCACCAACACAAGTGCGAAAAGTGGTTTTTCAACACTAACATAAGTGCGAAAAGTGGTTTTTCAACACTAACACAAGTGCGAAAAGTGATTTTTCAACACTATCACAAGTGCAAAAAGTGTTTTTTCCACACTAATACAAGTGCAAAAGTGGTTTCCTGCACCAACACAAGTGCGAAAAGTGGTTTTTCAACACTATCACAAGTGCAAAAAGTGTTTTTTCCACACTAATACAAGTGCAAAAGTGGTTTTCTGCACCAACACAAGTGCGAAAAGTGGTTTTTCAACACTAACACAAGTGCGAAAAGTGGTTTTTCAACACTATCACAAGTGCAAAAAGTGTTTTTTCCACACTAATACAAGTGCAAACGTGGTTTCCTGCACCAACACAAGTGCGAAAAGTGGTTTTTCAACACTAACACAAGTGCGAAAAGTGGTTTTTCAACACTAACACAAGTGCGAAAAGTGGTTTTTCAACACTATCACCAGTGCAAAAAGTGTTTTTTCCACACTAATACAAGTGCAAAAGTGGTTTCCTGCACCAACACAAGTGCAAAGTGGTTTCCTGCACCAACACAAGTGCGAAAAGTGGTTTTTCAACACTATCACAAGTGCAAAAAGTGTTTTTTCCACACTAATACAAGTGCGAAAAGTGGTTTTTCAACACTATCACAAGTGCAAAAAGTGTTTTTTCCGCACTAATACAAGTGCAAAAGTGGTTTCCTGCACCAACACAAGTGCGAAAAGTGGTTTTTCAACACTAACACAAGTGCGAAAAGGGGTTTTTCAACACTATCACAAGTGCAAAAAGTGTTTTTTCCACACTAATACAAGTGCAAAAGTGGTTTCCTGCACCAACACAAGTGCGAAAAGTGGTTTTTCAACACTAACACAAGTGCGAAAAGTGGTTTTTCAACACTAACATAAGTGCGAAAAGTGGTTTTTCAACACTATCACAAGTGCAAAAAGTGTTTTTTCCACACTACTACAAGTGCAAAAGTGGTTTCCTGCACCAACACAAGTGCAAAAAGTGGTTTTTCAACACTAACACAAGTGCGAAAAGTGGTTTTTCAACACTAACACAAGTGCGAAAAGTGGTTTTTCAACACTATCACAAGTGCAAAAAGTGTTTTTTCCACACAATTACAAGTGCAAAAGTGGTTTCCTGCACCAACACAAGTGCGAAAAGTGGTTTTTCAACACTATCACAAGTGCAAAAAGTGTTTTTTCCACACTAATACAAGTACAAAAGTGGTTTCCTGCACTAACACAAGTGCGACAAGTGGTTTTTCAACACTATCACAAGTGCAAAAAGTGTTTTTTCCACACTAATACAAGTGCAAAAGTGGTTTCCTGCACCAACACAAGTGCAAAAGTGGTTTCCTGCACCAACACAAGTGCGAAAAGTGGTTTTTCAACACTAACACAAGTGCGAAAAGTGGTTTTTCAACACTAACACAAGTGCGAAAAGTGGTTTTTCAACACTATCACAAGTGCAAAAAGTGTTTTTTCCACACTAATACAAGTGCAAAAGTGGTTTACTGCACCAACACAAGTGCGAAAAGTGGTTTTTCAACACTAACACAATTGCGAAAAGTGGTTTTTCAACACTAACACAAGTGCGAAAAGTGGTTTTTCAACACTATCACAAGTGCAAAAAGTGTTTTTTCCACACTAATACAAGTGCAAAAGTGGTTTCATGCACCAACACAAGTGCGAAAAGTGGTTTTTCAATGCTAACACAAGTGCGAAAAGTGGTTTTTCAACACTATCACAAGTGCAAAAAGTGTTTTTTCCAAACTAATACAAGTGCAAAAGTGGTTTCCTGCACCAACACAAGTGCAAATGTGGTTTCCTGCACCAACACAAGTGCGAAAAGTGGTTTTTCAACACTATCACAAGTGCAAAAAGTGTTTTTTCCACACTAATACAAGTGCAAAAGTGGTTTCCCGCACCAACACAAGTGCGAAAAGTGGTTTTTCAACACTAACACAAGTGCGAAAAGTGGTTTTTCAACACTAACACCAGTGCGAAAAGTGGTTTTTCAACACTATCACAAGTGCAAAAAGTGTTTTTTCCACACTAATACAAGTGCAAAAGTGGTTTCCTGCACCAACACAAGTGCGAAAAGTGGTTTTTCAACACTAACATAAGTGCGAAAAGTGGTTTTTCAACACTAACACAAGTGCGAAAAGTGGTTTTTCAACACTATCACAAGTGCAAAAAGTGTTTTTTCCACACTAATACAAGTGCAAAAGTGGTTTCCTGCACCAACACAAGTGCGAAAAGTGGTTTTTCAACACTATCACAAGTGCAAAAAGTGTTTTTTCCACACTAATACAAGTGCAAAAGTGGTTTCCTGCACCAACACAAGTGCGAAAAGTGGTTTTTCAACACTAACACAAGTGCGAAAAGTGGTTTTTCAACACTATCACCAGTGCAAAAAGTGTTTTTTCCACACTAATACAAGTGCAAAAGTGGTTTCCTGCACCAACACAAGTGCAATGTGGTTTCCTGCACCAACACAAGTGCGAAAAGTGGTTTTTCAACACTATCACAAGTGCAAAAAGTGTTTTTTCCACACTAATACAAGTGCAAAAGTGGTTTCATGCACCAACACAAGTGCGAAAAGTGGTTTTTCAACACTATCACAAGTGCAAAAAGTGTTTTTTCCACACTAATACAAGTGCAAAATTGGTTTCCTGCACCAACACAAGTGCGAAAAGTGGTTTTTCAACACTAGCACAAGTGCAAAAAGTGTTTTTTCCACACTAATACAAGTGCAAAAGTGGTTTCCTGCACCAACACAAGTGCGAAAAGTGGTTTTTCAACACTAACACAAGTGCGAAAAGTGGTTTTTCAACACTAACACAAGTGCGAAAAGTGGTTTTTCAACACTAATACAAGTGCAAAAGTGGTTTCCTGCACCAACACAAGTGCGAAAAGTGGTTTTTCAACACTAACACAAGTGCGAAAAGTGGTTTTTCAACACTATCACAAGTGCAAAAAGTGTTTTTTCCACACTAATACAAGCGCAAAAGTGGTTTCCTTCACCAACACAAGTGCGAAAAGTGGTTTTTCAACACTAACACAAGTGCGAAACGTGGTTTTTCAACACTAACACAAGTGCGAAAAGTGGTTTTTCAACACTATCACAAGTGCAAAAAGTGTTTTTTCCACACTAATACAAGTGCAAAAGTGGTTTCCTGCACCAACACAAGTGCGAAAAGTGGTTTTTCAACACTAACACAAGTGCGAAAAGTGGTTTTTCAACACTATCACAAGTGCAAAAAGTGTTTTTTCCACACTAATACAAGTGCAAAAGTGGTTTTCTGCACCAACACATGTGCAAAAGTGGTTTCCTGCACCAACACAAGTGCGAAAAGTGGTTTTTCAACACTATCACAAGTGCAAAAAGTGTTTTTTCCACACTAATACAAGTGCAAAAGTGGTTTCCTGCACCAACACAAGTGCGAAAAGTTGTTTTTCAACACTAACATAAGTGCGAAAAGTGGTTTTTCAACACTATCACAAGTGCAAAAAGTGTTTTTTCCACACTAATACAAGTGCAAAAGTGGTTTCCTGCACCAACACAAGTGCGAAAAGTGGTTTTTCAACACTAACACAAGTGCAAAAGTGGTTTTTCAACACTAACACAAGTGCAAAAAGTGGTTTTTCAACACTATCACAAGTGCAAAAAGTGTTTTTTCCACACTAATACAAGTGCAAAAGTGGTTTCCTGCACCAACACAAGTGCGAAAAGTGGTTTTTCAACACTAACACAAGTGCGAAAAGTGGTTTTTCAACACTAACACAAGTGCGAAAAGTGGTTTTTCAACACTATCACAAGTGCAAAAAGTGTTTTTTCCACACTAATACAAGTGCAAAAGTGGTTTCCTGCACCAACACAAGTGCGAAAAGTGGTTTTTCAACACTAACACAAGTGCGAAAAGTGGTTTTTCAACACTAACACAAGTGCGAAAAGTGGTTTTTCAACACTATCACAAGTGCAAAAAGTGTTTTTTCCGCATTAATACAAGTGCAAAAGTGGTTTCCTGCACCAACACAAGTGCGAAAAGTGGTTTTTCAACACTAACACAAGTGCGAAAAGGGGTTTTTCAACACTATCACAAGTGCAAAAAGTGTTTTTTCCACACTAATACAAGTGCAAAAGTGGTTTCCTGCACCAACACAAGTGCGAAAAGTGGTTTTTCAACACTAACACAAGTGCGAAAAGTGGTTTTTCAACACTAACATAAGTGCGAAAAGTGGTTTTTCAACACTATCACAAGTGCAAAAAGTGTTTTTTCCACACTACTACAAGTGCAAAAGTGGTTTCCTGCACCAACACAAGTGCAAAAAGTGGTTTTTCAACACTAACACAAGTGCGAAAAGTGGTTTTTCAACACTAACACAAGTGCGAAAAGTGGTTTTTCAACACTATCACAAGTGCAAAAAGTGTTTTTTCCACACTAATACAAGTGCAAAAGTGGTTTCCTGCACCAACACAAGTGCGAAAAGTGGTTTTTCAACACTATCACAAGTGCAAAAAGTGTTTTTTCCACACTAATACAAGTACAAAAGTGGTTTCCTGCACTAACACAAGTGCGAAAAGTGGTTTTTCAACACTATCACAAGTGCAAAAAGTGTTTTTTCCACACTAATACAAGTGCAAAAGTGGTTTCCTGCACCAACACAAGTGCAAAAGTGGTTTCCTGCACCAACACAAGTGCGAAAAGTGGTGTTTCAACACTAACACAAGTGCGAAAAGTGGTTTTTCAACACTAACACAAGTGCGAAAAGTGGTTTTTCAACACTATCACAAGTGCAAAAAGTGTTTTTTCCACACTAATACAAGTGCAAAAGTGGTTTACTGCACCAACACAAGTGCGAAAAGTGGTTTTTCAACACTAACACAAGTGCGAAAAGTGGTTTTTCAACACTAACACAAGTGCGAAAAGTGGTTTTTCAACACTATCACAAGTGCAAAAAGTGTTTTTTCCACACTAATACAAGTGCAAAAGTGGTTTCATGCACCAACACAAGTGCGAAAAGTGGTTTTTCAACACTATCACAAGTGCAAAAAGTGTTTTTTCCAAACTAATACAAGTGCAAAAGTGGTTTCCTGCACCAACACAAGTGCAAAAGTGGTTTCCTGCACCAACACAAGTGCGAAAAGTGGTTTTTCAACACTATCACAAGTGCAAAAAGTGTTTTTTCCACACTAATACAAGTGCAAAAGTGGTTTCCCGCACCAACACAAGTGCGAAAAGTGGTTTTTCAACACTAACACAAGTGCGAAAAGTGGTTTTTCAACACTAACACCAGTGCGAAAAGTGGTTTTTCAACGCTATCACAAGTGCAAAAAGTGGTTTTTCAACACTATCACAAGTGCAAAAAGTGTTTTTTCCACACTAATACAAGTGCAAAAGTGGTTTCCTGCACCAACACAAGTGCGAAAAGTGGTTTTTCAACACTATCACAAGTGCAAAAAGTGTTTTTTCCACACTAATACAAGTGCAAAAGTGGTTTCCTGCACCAACACAAGTGCGAAAAGTGGTTTTTCAACACTAACACAAGTGCGAAAAGTGGTTTTTCAACACTATCACAAGTGCAAAAAGTGTTTTTTCCACACTAATACAAGTGCAAAAGTGGTTTCCTGCACCAACACAAGTGCGAAAAGTGGTTTTTCAACACTAACACAAGTGCGAAAAGTGGTTTTTCAACACTAACACAAGTGCGAAAAGTGGTTTTTCAACACTATCACCAGTGCAAAAAGTGTTTTTTCCACACTAATACAAGTGCAAAAGTGGTTTCCTGCACCAACACAAGTGCAAAGTGGTTTCCTGCACCAACACAAGTGCGAAAAGTGGTTTTTCAACAATATCACAAGTGCAAAAAGTGTTTTTTCCACACTAATACAAGTGCAAAAGTGGTTTCCTGCACCAACACAAGTGCGAAAAGTGGTTTTTCAACACTAACACAAGTGCGAAAAGTGGTTTTTCAACACTAACACAAGTGCGAAAAGTGGTTTTTCAACACTATCACAAGTGCAAAAAGTGTTTTTTCCACACTAATACAAGTGCAAAAGTGGTTTCCTGCACCAACACAAGTGCGAAAAGTGGTTTTTCAACACTATCACAAGTGCAAAAAGTGTTTTTTCCACACTAATACAAGTGCAAAAGTGGTTTCCTGCACCAACACAAGTGCGAAAAGTGGTTTTTCAACACTAACACAAGTGCGAAAAGTGGTTTTTCAACACTAACACCAGTGCGAAAAGTGGTTTTTCAACACTATCACAAGTGCAAAAAGTGTTTTTTCCACACTAATACAAGTGCAAAAGTGGTTTCCTGCACCAACACAAGTGCGAAAAGTGGTTTTTCAACACTAACATAAGTGCGAAAAGTGGTTTTTCAACACTAACACAAGTGCGAAAAGTGGTTTTTCAACACTATCACAAGTGCAAAAAGTGTTTTTTCCACACTAATACAAGTGCAAAAGTGGTTTCCTGCACCAACACAAGTGCGAAAAGTGGTTTTTCAACACTATCACAAGTGCAAAAAGTGTTTTTCCACACTAATACAAGTGCAAAAGTGGTTTCCTGCACCAACACAAGTGCGAAAAGTGGTTTTTCAACACTATCACAAGTGCAAAAAGTGTTTTTTCCACACTAATACAAGTGCAAAAGTGGTTTCCTGCACCAACACATGTGCAAAAAGTGGTTTTTCAACACTAACACAAGTGCGAAAAGTGGTTTTTCAACACTAACACAAGTGCGAAAAGTGGTTTTTCAACACTATCACAAGTGCAAAAAGTGTTTTTTCCACACTAATACAAGTGCAAAAGTGGTTTCCTGCACCAACACAAGTGCGAAAAGTGGTTTTTCAACACTATCACAAGTGCAAAAAGTGTTTTTTCCACACTAATACAAGTACAAAAGTGGTTTCCTGCACTAACACAAGTGCGAAAAGTGGTTTTTGAACACTATCACAAGTGCAAAAAGTGTTTTTTCCACACTAATACAAGTGCAAAAGTGGTTTCCTGCACCAACACAAGTGCAAAAGTGGTTTCCTGCACCAACACAAGTGCGAAAAGTGGTTTTTCAACACTAACACAAGTGCGAAAAGTGGTTTTTCAACACTAACACAAGTGCGAAAAGTGGTTTTTCAACACTATCACAAGTGCAAAAAGTGTTTTTTCCACACTAATACAAGTGCAAAAGTGGTTTCCTGCACCAACACAAGTGCGAAAAGTGGTTTTTCAACACTAACACAAGTGCGAAAAGTGGTTTTTCAACACTAACACAAGTGCGAAAAGTGGTTTTTCAACACTATCACAAGTGCAAAAAGGTGTTTTTTCCACACTAATACAAGTGCAAAAGTGGTTTCATGCACCAACACAAGTGCGAAAAGTGGTTTTTCAACGCTAACACAAGTGCGAAAAGTGGTTTTTCAACACTATCACAAGTGCAAAAAGTGTTTTGTCCACACTAATACAAGTGCAAAAGTGGATGCCTGCACCAACACAAGTGCGAAAAGTGGTTTTTCAACACTAACACAAGTGCGAAAAGTGGTTTTTCAACACTATCACAAGTGCAAAAAGTGTTTTTTCCACACTAATACAAGTGCAAAAGTGGTTTCCTGCACCAACACAAGTGCGAAAAGTGGTTTTTCAACACTAACATAAGTGCGAAAAGTGGTTTTTCAACACTAACACAAGTGCGAAAAGTGGTTTTTCAACACTATCACAAGTGCAAAAAGTGTTTTTTCCACACTAATACAAGTGCAAAAGTGGTTTCCTGCACCAACACAAGTGCGAAAAGTGGTTTTTCAACACTATCACAAGTGCAAAAAGTGTTTTTTCCACACTAATACAAGTGCAAAAGTGGTTTTCTGCACCAACACAAGTGCGAAAAGTGGTTTTTCAACACTAACACAAGTGCGAAAAGTGGTTTTTCAACACTAACACAAGTGCAAAAGTGGTTTTTCAACACTAACACAAGTGCAAAAAGTGGTTTTTCAACACTATCACAAGTGCAAAAAGTGTTTTTTCCACACTAATACAAGTGCAAAAGTGGTTTCCTGCACCAACACAAGTGCGAAAAGTGGTTTTTCAACACTAACACAAGTGCGAAAAGTGGTTTTTCAACACTATCACAAGTGCAAAAAGTGTTTTTCCACACTAATACAAGTGCAAAAGTGGTTTCCTGCACCAACACAAGTGCGAAAAGTGGTTTTTCAACACTAACACAAGTGCGAAAAGTGGTTTTTCAACACTATCACAATTGCAAAAAGTGTTTTTTCCACACTAATACAAGTGCAAAAGTGGTTTCCTGCACCAACACAAGTGCGAAAAGTGGTTTTTCAACACTAACACAAGTGCGAAATGTGGTTTTCAACACTAACACAAGTGCGAAAAGTGGTTTTTCAACACTATCACAAGTGCAAAAAGTGTTTTTTCCACACTAATACAAGTGCAAAAGTGGATGCCTGCACCAACACAAGTGCGAAAAGTGGTTTTTCAACACTAACACAAGTGCGAAAAGTGGTTTTTCAACACTATCACAAGTGCAAAAAGTGTTTTTTCCACACTAATACAAGTGCAAAAGTGGTTTCCTGCACCAACACAAGTGCGAAAAGTGGTTTTTCAACACTAACATAAGTGCGAAAAGTGGTTTTTCAACACTAACACAAGTGCGAAAAGTGGTTTTTCAACACTATCACAAGTGCAAAAAGTGTTTTTTCCACACTAATACAAGTGCAAAAGTGGTTTCCTGCACCAACACAAGTGCGAAAAGTGGTTTTTCAACACTATCACAAGTGCAAAAAGTGTTTTTTCCATACTAATACAAGTGCAAAAGTGGTTTTCTGCACCAACACAAGTGCGAAAAGTGGTTTTTCAACACTAACACAAGTGCGAAAAGTGGTTTTTCAACACTATCACAAGTGCAAAAAGTGTTTTTTCCACACTAATACAAGTGCAAAAGTGGTTTCCTGCACCAACACAAGTGCGAAAAGTGGTTTTTCAACACTAACACAAGTGCGAAAAGTGGTTTTTCAACACTAACACAAGTGCGAAAAGTGGTTTTTCAACACTATCACCAGTGCAAAAAGTGTTTTTTCCACACTAATACAAGTGCAAAAGTGGTTTCCTGCACCAACACAAGTGCAAAGTGGTTTCCTGCACCAACACAAGTGCGAAAAGTGGTTTTTCAACACTATCACAAGTGCAAAAAGTGTTTTTTCCACACTAATACAAGTGCGAAAAGTGGTTTTTCAACACTATCACAAGTGCAAAAAGTGTTTTTTCCGCACTAATACAAGTGCAAAAGTGGTTTCCTGCACCAACACAAGTGCGAAAAGTGGTTTTTCAACACTAACACAAGTGCGAAAAGGGGTTTTTCAACACTATCACAAGTGCAAAAAGTGTTTTTTCCACACTAATACAAGTGCAAAAGTGGTTTCCTGCACCAACACATGTGCGAAAAGTGGTTTTTCAACACTAACACAAGTGCGAAAAGTGGTTTTTCAACACTAACATAAGTGCGAAAAGTGGTTTTTCAACACTACCACAAGTGCAAAAAGTGTTTTTTCCACACTACTACAAGTGCAAAAGTGGTTTCCTGCACCAACACAAGTGCAAAAAGTGGTTTTTCAACACTAACACAAGTGCGAAAAGTGGTTTTTCAACACTAACACAAGTGCGAAAAGTGGTTTTTCAACACTATCACAAGTGCAAAAAGTGTTTTTTCCACACTAATACAAGTGCAAAAGTGGTTTCCCGCACCAACACAAGTGCGAAAAGTGGTTTTTCAACACTAACACAAGTGCGAAAAGTGGTTTTTCAACACTAACACCAGTGCGAAAAGTGGTTTTTCAACACTATCACAAGTGCAAAAAGTGTTTTTCCACACTAATACAAGTGCAAAAGTGGTTTCCTGCACCAACACAAGTGCGAAAAGTGGTTTTTCAACACTAACATAAGTGCGAAAAGTGGTTTTTCAACACTAACACAAGTGCGAAAAGTGGTTTTTCAACACTATCACAAGTGCAAAAAGTGTTTTTTCCACACTAATACAAGTGCAAAAGTGGTTTCCTGCACCAACACAAGTGCGAAAAGTGGTTTTTCAACACTATCACAAGTGCAAAAAGTGTTTTTTCCACACTAATACAAGTGCAAAAGTGGTTTCCTGCAACAACACAAGTGCGAAAAGTGGTTTTTCAACACTAACACAAGTGCGAAAAGTGGTTTTTCAACACTATCACAAGTGCAAAAAGTGTTTTTTCCACACTAATACAAGTGCAAAAGTGGTTTCCTGCACCAACACAAGTGCGAAAAGTGGTTTTTCAACACTAACACAAGTGCGAAAAGTGGTTTTTCAACACTAACACAAGTGCGAAAAGTGGTTTTTCAACACTATCACCAGTGCAAAAAGTGTTTTTTCCACACTAATACAAGTGCAAAAGTGGTTTCCTGCACCAACACAAGTGCAAAGTGGTTTCCTGCACAACACAAGTGCGAAAAGTGGTTTTTCAACAATATCACAAGTGCAAAAAGTGTTTTTTCCACACTAATACAAGTGCAAAAGTGGTTTCCTGCACCAACACAAGTGCGAAAAGTGGTTTTTCAACACTAACACAAGTGCGAAAAGTGGTTTTTCAACACTAACACAAGTGCGAAAAGTGGTTTTTCAACACTATCACAAGTGCAAAAAGTGTTTTTTCCACACTAATACAAGTGCAAAAGTGGTTTCCTGCACCAACACAAGTGCGAAAAGTGGTTTTTCAACACTATCACAAGGGCAAAAAGTGTTTTTTCCACACTAATACAAGTGCAAAAGTGGTTTCCTGCACCAACACAAGTGCGAAAAGTGTGGTTTTTCAACACTAACACAAGTGCGAAAAGTGGTTTTTCAACACTAACACCAGTGCGAAAAGTGGTTTTTCAACACTATCACAAGTGCAAAAAGTGTTTTTTCCACACTAATACAAGTGCAAAAGTGGTTTCCTGCACCAACACAAGTGCGAAAAGTGGTTTTTCAACACTAACATAAGTGCGAAAAGTGGTTTTTCAACACTAACACAAGTGCGAAAAGTGGTTTTTCAACACTATCACAAGTGCAAAAAGTGTTTTTTCCACACTAATACAAGTGCAAAAGTGGTTTCCTGCACCAACACAAGTGCGAAAAGTGGTTTTTCAACACTAACATAAGTGCGAAAAGTGGTTTTTCAACACTAACACAAGTGCGAAAAGTGGTTTTTCAACACTATCACAAGTGCAAAAAGTGTTTTTTCCACACTAATACAAGTGCAAAAGTGGTTTCCTGCACCAACACAAGTGCGAAAAGTGGTTTTTCAACACTATCACAAGTGCAAAAAGTGTTTTTTCCATACTAATACAAGTGCAAAAGTGGTTTTCTGCACCAACACAAGTGCGAAAAGTGGTTTTTCAACACTAACACAAGTGCGAAAAGTGGTTTTTCAACACTATCACAAGTGCAAAAAGTGTTTTTTCCACACTAATACAAGTGCAAAAGTGGTTTCCTGCACCAACACAAGTGCGAAAAGTGGTTTTTCAACACTAACACAAGTGCGAAAAGTGGTTTTTCAACACTAACACAAGTGCGAAAAGTGGTTTTTCAACACTATCACCAGTGCAAAAAGTGTTTTTTCCACACTAATACAAGTGCAAAAGTGGTTTCCTGCACCAACACAAGTGCAAAGTGGTTTCCTGCACCAACACAAGTGCGAAAAGTGGTTTTTCAACACTATCACAAGTGCAAAAAGTGTTTTTTCCACACTAATACAAGTGCGAAAAGTGGTTTTTCAACACTATCACAAGTGCAAAAAGTGTTTTTTCCGCACTAATACAAGTGCAAAAGTGGTTTCCTGCACCAACACAAGTGCGAAAAGTGCTTTTTCAACACTAACACAAGTGCGAAAAGGGGTTTTTCAACACTATCACAAGTGCAAAAAGTGTTTTTTCCACACTAATACAAGTGCAAAAGTGGTTTCCTGCACCAACACAAGTGCGAAAAGTGGTTTTTCAACACTAACACAAGTGCGAAAAGTGTTTTTTCAACACTAACACAAGTGCGAAAAGTGGTTTTTCAACACTATCACAAGTGCAAAAAGTTGTTTTTTCCACACTAATACAAGTGCAAAAGTGGTTTCCTGCACCAACACAAGTGCAAAAAGTGGTTTTTCAACACTAACACAAGTGCGAAAAGTGGTTTTTCAACACTAACACAAGTGCGAAAAGTGGTTTTTCAACACTATCACAAGTGCAAAAAGTGTTTTTTCCACACTAATACAAGTGCAAAAGTGGTTTCCCGCACCAACACAAGTGCGAAAAG
>NW_027620105.1:0-17706 GCF_964187855.1 Myxine glutinosa
ACAATATATCAAACTGTTGTTTCATTTCATTTGCTCACTTGGCTCACACTCGAGTAGTTTTTTTTTTCTGGAAGATTAAGAAAATACCTTCGTGCAATCCACTTCCTTTACTTGTGCATTGAAAATGATATATATATATATATATATATATATATATATATATATATATATATATATATATATATATATATATATATATATACAGTATATATATATATATATATATATTATATATATATATATATATATATATATATATATATATATATATATATATATATATAATATATATATATATATATATATATATATATATATATATATATATATATATATATATATATATATATATATATATATATAATATATATATATATATATATATATATATATATATATATATATATATATATATATATATATAATATATATATATATATATATATAATATAATATATATATATATATATATATATATATATATATATATATATATATATATATATACATGTATATATATATATATATATATATATATATATATATATATATATATATATATATATATATATATATATATATATATATTATATATATATTAGGGTGGTCTCAAAATAATTTTTTTTAAATATTTACTGGGACATGGCTTTATGTTGTTCCTTTTGTTCCAAAATGAAAAGACACCAAATATGAAAGCAATCTGATTTTATTTAGGGGTGCCACATCAGCCTTCAAACTTAAGGTGTCGACAAAAGTTTTCTATATATGGATCGAAAGCAAAACCAGAAGTTTGTTTTATGAAAATCCACCCTCCACTCACTTTCTTTGTATTCTAGCAAACACAAGTTACAATAGCTGCACAAATAGCACGATATTGCTATGAAAACTCAAATTCAATGATAACAATCCAAATGTTCAGTTCATAAAATGAAGAGACACCATATCACATAATATTAAAAAACCCAAATATAATGAGAAATGTAACTCCTATTTCTGGGCCTGTTTCACCACTGTTGCCTTCTTGGCATTGGGGTACATCTTCCTGTGAGCAGCAACAACTTGGAGCAGAGCTTGCTTTTGCTCTTCATCCTTTGTAAGGAGCTTATTGTAGTCTTGTATCAATGTGACACCCCTTTCTGCCCTGTCGTTCACCACGACTAAGCCACTGGCGGCTTTCTTTGCTTCCTGAAAGCTGGTTTCTTGCTCCCATGAACCAGGATCCTTATCCATCCAATCAGTTGGGGTCCCTAGGATGCTGAAGAAATGCTTGGTGTGTTTGGTTATGAGGCCAGCGATTGACAGGGCGGTTCCTCGTTTGATAGCTGGTCTCTTTGGAGAGGGGTTTTCACCGTCATTTTTCAATGCTTGAATCATATTGATCTTGCTTTCTTTGTCAATTCTGGTGTCAAAGAATGCAAATGCCACTAGTACTGGGCTCATGTACCACGTGTGGCGGCCAAGTGCCTTCAAGGCTGCCTGAGCCATCTTCTGATTGATTTGTTCAAACTTTTCCAACTTCTTGAAGAGGTTAATGTCATTCAGGGGAGCCTCAATAGCTTGTGGAGCCCGAAACCAAGCCTGTACATACACAAGGCAGACAAAAATGTTGAAAGCTCGGAGTTCTCTCGCCTCTCGAAGTGTCAAGTGGAACTCTGACCGAAACATGAACACCTGTAGTGAATATAGTGCTTTTGCCATCCATCTGGCTCTGTGCATTGCTCCTGGAGCCATGATCCGGATTCCACGAGGTGGGATTCCTCCCATGTAGATGACAGTCAGTTCTAGGAGTTCACGATAATCATCTCGTGGCTGCTGATCTTTCAAACGCACAAGAACGTTTTTGCTTCCAACACAGTGTCTACAGATCCCATTGAAGCCTTCCTCTCTGAGAATTGATCGTGAAGAAACTTCCTGTCCTCGGGGTTGGTGATTATGGCCTCCGAATCTGCATGCCTAAGATCAAACGTCTTCTCCAAGGAGGCCTTGAAGGATGCTTCCTTTTTCTCTTCGGTCGCACCACCCCGCTTTGCACCTTTTTGGAGGCTCCTCCATTCTTCATATAGCCTCTCCAAACGATGGATGCAGTGCTGCTTCGTCGTTGTAGGTAGGTGAGCTTTTTCCCAGAACTTCACAACCTCTTCAATGGTGAGGGTTGCACTCTCCCGGGCAGTGCGATTCTCCTTCTTCAGGTGATGGAAAAACAGGACAAGAGATTGATGCACAGTCGGGAGCTTGGCACCTTTGATGGCATCTCCAGAAGTGGACCCAATGAGATACACATTATCCTGAGCCCGAGTTTTCAATGAAACACTGGTACTAGCACATGCCATATCTGCAAAATAAGCAAGAATGTGGGTAAAATCCTGTTAATTCTTACTCCACAGGGTCACTCTCTACAAAAGAGCCACAGTCAATAAGTTAGGCCTACATATTACACACTAAAAAAGCGTACCCCTGACCCCGGGAACCTGTACAAAACATGCATGAAAATTGCCCAGATAGTGATCATAGGAAGTCTCAAAACTGTATGTATAATATATCGTATATATATAATGTATAATGTGTATTTATGTATATTTATTATTTAATGTATATTTACTCTATATTTATTTTTAATATTATATTTAATGTATATATATAATTATGTATTTATTTTGTGTATATACATCCCAAAAAATGGGAATTCCTATTTTTGCATGGGGGAAAATTCATCACTGATGTGGCACCCCTAAATATTATTGGATTCCATTCAAATTTGGTGTGGTTTCCTTTGACACCAAAAGGAACAAAAATAGACCATGTCCCGGAGAAAATCTGCATTTTGCTTTTTTGAAGCCCACCCTAATATATATATATATATATATATATATATATATATATATATATATATATATATATATATATATTTGGATATATATATATATATATGTGTATGTATATATATATATAATTATATATGTATGTATGTATGTTTATATATATAATTATATATGTATGTATATATGTATATACAGACGGCATTTAATATGGAATATTTTTAGCCGCGTCGCAGACGCTGCTCATTGAGTGCCCTCTGCTGTTGTTCTTGTGCTTCTTCTTGTTCTTCTTCTTGTTCTTGTTGTTCTTGCAGAGAAGACAAAACCTCAAAGCTCCACCCATTCTGGGAACCATAGCTCCACCCATTGTGGGAGAGGCTTCATTTTAACAAATATCCACCATTTTATTAACTCGCATAGCTTTGAGGCCTGTTTTGTAGGCCCGTGGTGTCTTGCTCTCTCACACAGTTTTCTTTCAAATCAAATTCGATATATCATTTCATTTTTCACAGTCGCTAACATAGTTTTAGCCTCGGTTGAAAAAAAACGTGAAGAAAATCTGATGAAAGTTGCCCTTTATAGAACGAAATGAATTCTCAAAGGCCTGTAACTTCAAGTCCATTGAGATATATTTTTTTTAAATCGCGGCATGGTCAGTCATACACCGCCTGAAATAACAGACAGGAAAATGCCGAGATATATATATATTTTGTTTAAATCGCGGCATGGTCAGTCATACACCGCCTGAAATAACAGACGGGAAAATGCCGAGATATATTAAAAATTCGTCCATTTGATGATAATCGTCACGATGAAATATTTAATTTACACGTCGTCACAATAATGTGGAGAGAGGATATAGCTTCGTTCACGTGTCGCCACATATGGGAAATTGCCGAGATATATTTTTTTTAAATCGCGGCATGGTCAGTCATACACCGCCTGAAATAACAGACGGGAAAATGCCAAGATATATTAAATATTCGTCGCCACACACGGGAAATTGCCGAGATATATTTTCACTTTGCACAAAAATAACATCAAGTAATCGAATCAATAGGAATGTCCTGTGCCTATAACATCGACGTTATAGGCACAGCTGCATCTAGGTATTGAGTAACATCGACGCGGCTTTTGTTTTAATTAAAACTTTTTGCACTTGTTTTTTTCTTGACTTGGGTTTACTTTCTTTACTCAGTATATCAATCTAGTGAGTTTCTTTTACACTTTGGTGATTTATTTGTTAAAAGAACCATGTCACTGATTGTCTGTCGCAGCAAGAAGTCAACAACAGGATTATATCACAGGTGGCATGGCAAAATGTACGGACAGGTGCATTTGATGATTGGCTTCACAGTCGGGTATACAAGGGTTGTTGCGTTCTGTATTCGTGGAAAACAACTGCTGCTCGTCTCCAAAGGTTATCGCCGCTTCCTCTGGAGATGGTCCGTCAACTCGACAATGCTGTTTGTCATGGAGTGGTGGCTTTACTAAATTACGGCATGAAACAGCATGCTATTGCTCGGCAGTATGGCATCACTCAAGGTCAGGTGTCAAAGCTCCTGAAACGAAATGCTCAGAGGGGTGTCCCTACTCCAATACCGAGGCCAGGACGTTCCCGCAGAACCACAAGGAGGGATGATAGCCAGCTGCACCGGTTAGTCCGCAATGGCCATACCAAGTCAGCTAATCGGCTTAGGGCTTAGTGGCAGCAACTGGCAAATGTGCCTGTATCCAGAAGGCTATTCAACCAACGACTGGTTCAAGCAGGCTACCGTGCCAGGCGTCCACTGAGAAAGCCACGCCTGATCAGACAACACCGCCAGCGCCGATTGCAGTGGGCCAGAGAGCACCATCAAATGGCAGCCAGGACACTGGAATCACGTGATCTTCAGCGACGAGTCTAGCTTTCTGGCCTATCGTCAAGATGGCTGTGTCCGAGTGCGCAGACAGTGCATGAAGCCTACAACAAAGATTGTATAGTGCCAAGAGTCCAAGGTGGTGGGGTGACCGTTTGGGCTGCTTTTCATGCAGGCGGCAAAACTGACCTGGTTGTTCTGAATGGAAACCTGAACCAGTTCAAGTGCAGGGCCATTCTGGAAGAAACATTGCTTCCATTTGCTCGTGCAGCCTTTCGAGGAAACTTTGTCTTCCAAGATGACAATGCATGGCCTCATCGTGCTCGCATTATCCAACACTGTCTTGCTGACCATGGTGTAGAGCATATGGAGTGGCCTGCCATGTCCCCGCATATGAATCCGATAGAGAACTTGTGGGCAGAATTAACGCGTCAAATCGACCACTTGGACCAGCAGCCGACCTCTGTGCGTGAATTGCAGCAGGCCGTTGTCACTGCATGGCAAGCGATTCCTGTCCAAACCTTGGCAAATCTCGTGAACAGCATGCCTCAACGTGTACGTGCTCTCCTGAATGCTCGTGGGGGTTACACGAAGTACTGAACTGTAATTTTACTGTCTGTAAACCCAGTTGTAATTTAACTTTTGTTTTTGTTAAAAAAATTTTTGGCTAATGTGCAAAATATAGAGATACTTCTGGAAAACGTACAGAAGTTTAACACAGCACTGTCCATGAATTGAGTTTGATGTCAGTTTACATCACTTTCAAGGATCAATTTATTTGTTTCGAAATGTCAAATGTGGTTTTTCTTTCTTTTAAAGGTCACATTAACAAAATCTAGAATAATTTCAACATAATTCCAATGAACTTTTGGTTCTAAGACATCTTGAAAAGTAAGTTCACCGCCAGAAAAAATATTCCATATTAAATGCCAAGTCTGTATATATAATTATATATGTATGTATGTATATATATATATATATATATATATATATATATATATATATATATATATATATATACACTACATGGCCAAAAGTATGTGGACACCCAAACATCACACCCGTATGTGCTCGTCGAACATCTCATTCCAAAATCATGGGCATTAATATGGAGTTGGTCCCCCCTTTGCTACTATATCAGCCTGCCTCCACTATTCTGGGAAGGCTTTCCACTAGATGTTGGAACATTGCTGGGGGGATTTGCTTCTATTCAGCTACAAGAGCATCAGTGAGGTCGGGCACTGATGTTGGGCGATTAGGCCTGGCACGCAGTCGGCATTCCAATTCATCCCAAAGGTGTTCGATGGGGTTGAGGTCAGGGCTCTGTGCAGGCCAGTCAAGTTCTTCCACACCGATCTCAACAAACCATTTCTGTATGGACTTCGCGTTGTGCATGGAGGCATTGTCATGCTGAAACAGGAAAGGACCTTCCCCAAACTGTTGCCACAAAGTTGGAAGCACACAATCGTCTAGAATGTCATTGTGTGCTGTACCGTTAAGATTTCCCTTCACTGGAACTAAGGGGCCAAGCCCGAACCATGAAAAACCGCCCCAGACCATTATTCCTCCTCCACCAAACTTTACAGTTGGCACTATGCATTCGGGCAGGTGGCATTCTCCTTGCGTCCTACCCCTCCCCTCCCCTGTCCTGTACCCGATGGTCCCCCTCCCTCTTCCTTAACGGTATGGACCTCAAACATACAGGGCCTTCGTTCAAACATGATTGATCTCTCCATACAGGTTGCTTCTGACAAACCAGACTTGATCTGATTAACAGAAACTTTCCTCCTTCAAGATGTCTCTGATTCCTTAGTATCTCTCCCTGGTTACTCCATCCTCCCATATGATAGACCTGAGCCTCGTCCTTGTGGTGGTGTTGCTATCTTTATCAAAAACTCTTCCTCACTCTCCTTGCATGCCTCATCTCCACCCCACCCCCAGGAGTACCTCTGGCTACGGCTTCCCCCTCTGCTTCCACCTTTTGTTCATATGTGTTCTGTACCACCATGAAACCTTACAGTTGTAGAGGTAGTCACAACTGAGAAGTCTATTGATTTTGAGGTCAAATGTCAGCGGTCATCCTAAGATACCGTTTCTAAAATGTAATTTTTCATGCAATTGACTTGAAAGTTGAACAGCATTTGCATATTGAGACACTGAATTGGGAAACCAACATTTTTGAGGTCAAAAGATCAAAGGTCAACTCAAGGTCAAACTTCTAGAATCATTAATTTTCATCTGAAAAATCATCAATTTTCATCCAATTGACCCGAGCTGGACCAACCAAAAAAGGGGACCAACAAAAACAACAACAACCACTGTGCCCGAAAAAGGCCAACCCCCGCTTTGCTTGGGAAAATGGCCTCTAAAGGTGTTTTTTTTTTTTTTTGGACCCGAGCTATGATTAAAATCATCAATTTTCATCTAATTGACCCGAGCTATGATTAAAATCATCAATTTTCATCTAATTGACCCAAGCTATGATTAAAATCATCAATTTTCATCCAATTGACCTGAGCTATGATTAAAACCATCAATTTTCATCCAATTGACCTGAGCTATGATTAAAATCATCAATTTTCATCCAATTGACCCAAGCTATGATTAAAATCATCAATTTTCATCTAATTGACCCGAGCTATGATTAAAATCATCAATTTTCATCCAATTGACCCAAGCTATGATTAAAATCATCAATTTTCATCTAATTGACCCGAGCTATGATTAAAATCATCAATTGTCATCCAATTGACCCAAGCTATGATTAAAATCATTAATTTTCATCCAATTGACCCAAGCTATGATTAAAATCATCAATTTTCATCCAATTGACCCGAGCTATGATTAAAATCATCAATTTTCATCCAATTGACCCGAGCTATGATTAAAATCATCAATTTTCATCCAATTGACCCAAGCTATGATTAAAATCATCAATTTTCATCCAATTGACCTGAGCTATGATTAAAATCATCAATTTTCATCCAATTGACCTGAGCTATGATTAAAATCATCAATTTTCATCCAATTGACCTGAGCTATGATTAAAATCATCAATTTTCATCCAATTGACCCGAGCTATGATTAAAATCATCTATTTTCATCCAATTGACCCGAGCTATGATTAAAATCATCAATTTTCATCCAATTGACCCGAGCTATGATTAAAATCATCAATTTTCATCCAATTGACCCGAGCTATGATTAAAATCATCAATTTTCATCCAATTGACCCGAGCTATGATTAAAATCATCAATTTTCATCCAATTGACCCGAGCTATGATTAAAATCATCAATTTTCATCCAATTGACCCGAGCTATGATTAAAACCATCAATTTTCATCCAATTGACCCGAGCTATGATTAAAACCATCAATTTTCATCCAATTGACCCGAGATATGATTAAAATCATAAATTTTCATCCAATTGACCCGAGATATGATTAAAATCATAAATTTTCATCCAATTGACCCGAGCTATGATCAAAATCATCAATTTTCATCCAATTGACCCGAGCTATGATCAAAATCATCAATTTTCATCCAATTGACCCGAGCTATGATCAAAATCATCAATTTTCATCCAATTGACCCGAGCTATGATTAAAATCATCAATTTTCATCTTAATGAAATGGACAATTTGATGTCTCCATGACCACCTTTTTGGGGGTGGGGGGAGGGTTGGGGTGAATTTTGCAATTATTGTGCTCTGCACGACGTCTTTCTTGTTTTACTTAAATTAATTTCATTTTTAAACATTTATTCTTGAAGGTTTAGTGTTTTTGAAAACCAGAATGTGTCCACTACAACAGTCTGGCCTCTTCCCATTTCTCGTATCTTCACAGTTGTGTGTGGTACAAATGACGATGAATAAGTTTTCAGTTTAGGACAAATCATGATCCATCGAGTCAAGTACAGATATACAATCAAGAGCTTCGTTGTATTAAAATTAGGAGTGATCATCTTGTGACCGAACATAAAGGCAATCAACCGAGTTTATTGGGAGACATATACAAAGAGTGATTGTTGTCATGTTTTAATAAGACAACAACAAAAATAAACAAATAAAACGACCCCTTTGTTATAATTAGGACACTCGTAATAGAACAAAGATGTTGTTTGTCTGAAGCTAATTTTGCAAGCTTTTAGTGGGATTGCAAAAGTAATATATTAATAAGGCAATCTTCTTTTTTGTGGTTTTTCAATGCTTTTTGTTGATTTGTTATTACTTTTTGCTGTTATTGACAAAGCGGAATGATCGTATTCGCCTTTCCCTGCACTAATTTGCTTTGGATTGCAGTGAAATTACCACGAGCAGTGATGCAGGTTCTGAAGGCCTCACCGGCTGGTTTCATGCGATGGACCGGACACGAAAGCACAATCTCTCCTGGATCACGATGACTGTTCTTTCGTGTGCAGAGCATCATTTTAATGGGGGTGCAGCTGTGTCGCTGATGCAGTGCCCCCTGTAGGTTAGAACAATTTTTTAAAAAATCTGTTCAGGGTTCTGGTGATGGCCCTTCTACTCTTCATGAAAGACTGTGGGATATTTAAGGTCCACTAAAAATTCTGACAGTTCGACTATCATAAGATATACAAAGTAAGGGAAAACTAGTCTTTACAGACTAGAGCCTTTCTGCATCGACGGAAAAACGAGAACGACTACGCCAGAGATAGACCATATGTCAGAGATCCACAATGGTGAAGGAGGTGAAGCGACGTTTCTGCTGTTCGCCCATCGTCTGAGATATACCCTATTGGAAAAACACATCTTTCCAATTGTTCGCTGACGCCGACCGACAATGACCTTGACAAAGTCTAGTATTCCTCTCTTGTTATGTAGATGGACTAAGAACTTATAGTGTTTCAAATCTTTGGAATCATAGGAAATATTTTTGGATTCATTACCTCCCGCCACCGAAAGTCGGCCAAGGTTATGTTTTCACTCCTGTTTGTTTGTTATGACGAAAATTGAAAATTTTCCCATTTGTTTGTTTCCCATCTTCCCAATTCCCAATTTCCATGTTTCCCAATTTTCCCAATTTTCCCAATTTTCCCATCCCATGTGAAAACTAACAATCAAGATAATTGAAAATTTTCGGCATATGGCGCTCTGTCCCATTTCTTTGTTTGTCTGAGAGTGCGATAACTCGCGGAACACTTTCAGCTATCTTTGTCAAACTTTACCAGAGGATTCTGAAGGACAAAAGTGAGGCTGTCAATGTTTTCTTGACTACATAGGTCAAAGGCCAAGGTCAACGGTCAACGTTCTCTCATTTGTCCGGGTGATATCTCAGCCATTCTTTGAGCGAGGAAGCTGAAATTTGGGCACAAGAGTGAACAAGTGCTTGGGTAAAAACAGTATTTATTTATTTATTAATTAAATGATGAATTACTTAATTATTATCGATTTATTAAGTACTTATCTATTTTCTCTCTCATTTAGGCAATATCTCAGGCTAGTCTTTGGACACAACAGTGACCAAGTGATTTGGCTGTAAAGGGCATTTTTCATTTATTGATGAAACAATTAATCGATTAATTATTTAATTTTTCAATTCATTACTTAATTTTCATAAACGTACAGATTCTGATAAAACAGTGGTGGCTCAGGTATGCTATTAGCCAATCGATTATTTCAGAAATTATTTTATGATGATTATTTATTTTAATTACTTTGAAATTGACATTGACATTGACATTTAATCAATTTATTGATTCTCTCATTTTTCATCATACCTGTCAGGCCTGACATATTTTCTTGTGTGTCTTTCTATGTGTCTGTCTGTCTATGAGCAGGATATCTCAAAACGTTATGGACAGTTTCGGACAAAATTTGGTGGACAGAGTAGGTGTGTGACAAGGACGAATTGATTAGATTTTGGTGAAGATTCGAAAATTTCACATTTTTTTCAGTCATTCTTCACCATTTATTTAGAGATAGGGCCAACAAACGATATATAACACAGTGTTTCAAAAAGTTGTGGACGGATTCGGACGAAACTTGGTGGATGAGTTGGGGAGGTGACATGAACAAGCTGATTAGATTTTGGTTGAGGTCCAGATCCATATTTGGCCTATCTGTGGGATACAAAACGTTAGCTGTTGAGCCTGGCCGAGGTATGCGATCTACCGATTCCCGTTCTAGTTTTATCTGTTTTTGAGATGATGCCCTTGAGTTGGATAGGACATCGTGGACCAATAGAATGGCCCCCACGTTGTCCACATATGATCTCACTTTACTTTTGTCTTTGGGGACACCTGAAATCAGTGGCTTATAGCACGAGACCACTTTATGGTTAAGATAATCGATGCGCCAATGTTAAGAAACGTTCAAATAAACGAACAATCAAGAATGGATGTGCATACATGTCAGTGGGGTGCAATTTGAACTGTTATTATAATACAACCTACCATATAAAACAGTCAGTTTGTGTGTTTGTACAGATGTCTGTCCCCCTTCATCGGGGAAGCTTTTAAAGGTGAAACTTTTCACACAAATGTGTGTTCACTATGGTCGATTTTAAGGATAAAACAAACTCGAAAAACATTTTCAATAAAAGAGTAATTATATATCTTCTATTTGAATTGTAGACGGTGACTTACAAACTGATCCTCAAGGGCGGTGTACAGATGCGTTTTTTAAACAATAACAATAAATACAATGTGGAGGGGGGGGGGTGGGATTTGCTGTACGTGATGGGCAACATGCGCAGAGTAAAATGAGTGTTCATTTGCGTCCCTATGATGTCTAATAAATAAAGAAGAGGCAAGCACACCTGACACTAGGCCGAGGCTTCAGACTTTGGCACGCTCACGAGGCTGCACCGTCAAATAAACTGCTCCAACTCATCTTTTTGACGGACGTTTTACTCGGTATAAAAATCAATGTCCCTATGGTTCCGGACTTTTGAAACACCGTCGGGCCTTGTTCATGTTTCAAATGTTGCAGTGGGATGGACTACGACTACTGATGATGGTGGATGACTTGGTGAGGAGACAAAGAGAGGGAAATGGTAGCACTATGGAGAGGGCGTATGTACCCCGAGAGGTTACTAATGCACTCTCTAGTAACCCACAAACGCAAAACGCAATAACCTCACATATTTGGAAGCTTGATGAATGCTACCTGTTTGCAAATGCAATAAAATTTCTCAAGGGCATTAAAAAATAATTTTCGACTGATTTCGAGTAGGGATGTGTGAGGGATTTTCTCTTGATTATTCTCATTACTGCAGTTAGCTTCAACCTGTTGCACAGTATCGCCATACACAACCTCGGCCTTAAGTCTGTAAAGGTTCTGTTCAAAGAAGTACCTGTGATGTCAGGTGAGGAATTCTGCTTTGCCAGACCATTTGTAGAGCTTTTCTTGATGTTTGTGTTATATATAAAAATATACTATATATATATATATTTTTTTTCTTCCTTTTTTTCCCCCATTATCTTTGTCTCATGTATTATTTTCTTCTAAATGTGGATCCTTGTGTTTATGACTTTGCTTGGATGGGTAAGTTGCACACTTTCATTTTCTCTGCTCTTCAATGCTCATGTAAGAGCAACTACGAGAGATGCATGTTTTCGTTACCGATTGGGGGGGGGGGGGGGAGCGGAAAGGGGGCGGGAGAGATACAGGGTGGGGGTGTTGAATAGTGGATTGGTAAAGATGTATCATTGAATGATTTAATTTTGAGGTCTGATAAAAGTTTTTATTAGCCGCGTCGCAAGACGCTGGTCATAGTGCCCTCTGCTGTTGTTGTTGTTGTTCTTCTTCTTCTTGTTCTTCTTGTTCTTGCAGAGAAGACAAAACCTCAAAGCTCCACCCATTCTGGGAACCATAGCTCCACCCATTGTGGGAGAGGCTTCATATAAACAAATATCCACCATTTTATTAACTCGCATAGCTTTGAGGCCTGTTTTGTAGGCCCATGGTGTCTTCCTCTCTCACACAGTTTTATTTCAAATCAAATTCGATATATCATTTCATTTTTCACAGTCGCTAACATAGTTTTAGACTCGGTTGAAAAAAAACGGGAAGAAAATCCGATGGAAGTTGCCCTTTATAGAACGAAATGAATTCTCAAAGGCCTGTAACTTCAAGTCCATTGAGATATATATTTTTTAAATCGCGGCATGGTCAGTCATACACCGCCCGAAATAAGAGACGGGAAAATGCCGAGATATATATATATTTTGTTTAAATCGCGGCATGGTCAGTCATACACCGCCCGAAATAAGAGATGGGAAAATGCCGAGATATATTAAAAATTCGTCCATTTGATGACAATCGTCACGATGAAATATTTAATTTATACGTCGTCACAATAATGTGGAGAGAGGAGCATAGCTTCGTTCACGTGTCGCTACACACGAGAAATTGTCGAGATATATTTTTTTTAAATCGTGGCATGGTCAGTCATACACCGCCTGAAATAACAGACGGGAAAATGCCGAGATATATTAAAAATTCGTCGCCACACACAGGAAATTGCCGAGATATATTTTCACTTTGCACAAAAATAACATCAAGTAATCGAATCAATAGGAATGTCCTGTGCCTATAACATCGACGTTATAGGCACAGCTGCATCTAGGCATTGTGTAACATCGACGCGGCTTTTGTTTTAATTAAAACTTTTTGTACTTGTTTTTTTAAATCTACCTTGCTTAAAGTGCATCAAATATCTTATTTTGAATAATACAGTATACAGTATTTTTTTTTTTAAACTTTTGTTTTAGTCATCGATCTTTTCACTTCACATCCTTACTTACATACATATGATTATAATGCACAGTTTGGCAGTAAATGCAACTTCAGTGAATTTTCTGATATATTACTTGAGGCCATGGGTTTGGTTGGTTTTCCAGTACATGATTGTCTGAGGAACGTCACAAATGCACTCAACACGATTGGCTATCCCTCCTTCCAACATCCTTATTTAATTACCACGTTGTTAATTATCCTGGAAATATAATAAGTCTGATAAACCCATTATTGCACTAATTCTATCAGTAAAATGGATTGCAACACAGTTTTGTAGCATTAAAGATTTGACTTTCTCATCTTGAATACTTTCCATTGTGCCGCCCTTGCAGATTGTGATTGTTGACGTTGTGTGTGGTGGTTTTCATGTACCTTAATCAAAAGGATTAATTTTTACAATTAAAATAGAGAAATCCAATTCTGTTAACAGAAATCCTGTTAACAGCTAATTGGACAATTTAAATAGTGTACAATCGTATCTTGAGTAACACTACTTAACTTGGGGTTAAATGTGGTTTTGAGCAAAGACACCACCAAAGACACTACCACTACTACTACTATTACTACAACCGCCACCACCATCATGACTACTACTGTTACAGTTACAACTAGAGAGCTCATGGAGCACATTACCCTGCGCTGTGTTAAGAAACAAAGACATGGGCGGGGTCTGTCTACGAGCGGCAAATTTGATTGGTCGTGATGACGTTGTAATATTTAGTTCAAGTACTGCTAAACGGAAGGGTTTTGAAAGTGCTAAAAAGGCAATTTGTGCTCTCCAGTGTTAAACTATAATCCAAGTGAAATAAAATAAAGATTAAAAAAGATGCAGGAAAAAATTTCTGGAAGTGTACCTGCATTGATTGATTTCCTGGAAGTTTACCATTGATTTCTGGAAGTTTACCATTGATTTCTGGAAGTTTACCATTGATTTCTGGAAGTTTACCATTGTTTTCTGGAAGTTTACCATTGATTTCTGGAAGTTTACCATTGTTTTCTGGAAGTTTACCATTGTTTTCTGAAAGTTACCATTGATTTCTGGAAGTTTGCCATTGATTTCTGGAAGTTTACCATTGATTTCTGGAAGGTTACCATTGATTTCTGGAAGGTTGCCATTGCTTTCTGGACATTTACCATTATTTTCTGGAAGTTTACCATTGATTTCTGCAAGTTTACCATTGATTTCTGCAAGTTTACCATTGATTTCTGCAAGTTTACCATTGATTTCTGCAAGTTTACCATTGAATTCTGCAAGTTTACCATTGATTTCTGCAAGTTTACCATTGATTTCTGGACGTTTACCATTGATTTCTGCAAGTTTACCATTGATTTCTGGACATTTACCATTGATTTCTGCAAGTTTACCATTGATTTCTGAACGTTTACCATTGATTTCTGAACGTTTACCATTGATTTCTGGAAGTTGACCATTGATTTCTGGAAGTTTACCATTGATTTCTGCAAGTTTACCATTGATTTCTGAACGTTTACCATTGATTTCTGGAAGTTGACCATTGATTTCTGGAAGTTTACCATTGATTTCTGCAAGTTTACCATTGATTTCTGCATTTACCATTGCTTTATGCAAGTTTACCATTGATTTCTGGAAGTTTACCATTGATTTCTGGAAGTTTACCATTGTTTTCTGGAAGTTTACCATTGTTTTCTGGAAGTTTACCATTGTTTTCTGGAAGTTTACCATTGTTTTCTGGAAGTTTGCCATTGATTTCTTGAAGTTTGCCATTGATTTCTGGAAGTTTACCATTGATTTCTGGAAGTTATTGATTTCTGGAAGTTTACCATTGATTTCTGGAAGTTTACCATTGATTTCTGGAAGTTTACCATTGATTTCTGGAAGTTTACCAATCATTTCTGGAAGTTATCATTGATTTCTGGAAGTTTACCATTGATTTCTGGAAGTTTACCATTCATTTCTGGAAGTTTACCATTCATTTCTGGAAGTTTACCATTCATTTCTGGAAGTTTACCATTCATTTCTGGAAGTTTACCATTGATTTCTGGAAGTTTACCATTGATTTCTGGAAGTTTACCTTTGATTTCTGGAAGTTTACCATTGATTTCTGGAAGCTTACCTTTGATTTCTGGAAGTTTACCATTGATTTCTGGAAGTTTACCATTCATTTCTGGAAGTTTACCATTCATTTCTGGAAGTTTACCGGCCTCTTTTACACCAACCTATTTAAGACGGTGCATTCGTTTTTCATGCCTGATGTTTGTGTCCTTTATGATGCCCTTAAAAACAGTGTTTCCTGTTTGGAACGATTTTCAATTTTGTTTCATTGTCAGGCAGACAGACAGAGCAAAACAAGAATGACGAATGACCACACTGTGGTCACAACCTGCAACAAAATGCGGTCACGGGCCATTTGGGAAACGCGCATTTGCAGCATTCTTAAAAGATAAACAACACGATTGGGAAAACACATTTAATGCGCGGTTGAAAAATTAACTCGACACGTGTCTCTCTCCATGGCAGCCTCCGCCACGGTTATATCAGATCGAGCTGATTCGTCACATGGATACGGGTCGTTTAACCCCAATGTGAGGCCGTTCAAAATCACGTAACACTATTTATTTAGGAAGGCACATCCCGTGCGTGCTGACGGGCTTGATTAAAACTTACTAATAATTTTTATTCATCGTGAGTAACGCTCGACCCAAACATAGCCAATGGAAATCTGACGCAACAAACCCGGGCATTGGATGGTCAGCAGAGGCTTTTACAGGCCTGATGTCTTTCGACCACCAGAAAACCAAGATGGCAGCCAAATTATTTTGTCTGGGTGTCATGGCGGGTGGAGTCAAGTGATACATGTAAGTGGGCTCCGGCAGCTGTCCGACCAATGAGTGCACATTAAAAAAATTGACCCCCGACAAGAACCACAACAACAATAACCATGCGGAGCTCTTGTAGACCTGCGATATGTCACAGGTAAAAATTATCTCGTTCCTATCTGCACATGTGCGATTGGGGCAAATTCAGACCTAAAGTAATGTTGAGCTTTGGGTTTGTTTTCCGACTTGTTTTCAAAATGAAACATTGAATTGAAATGAGTTGTTCCTCAATCATAAACTGACGTTTTTTGACAGGACAGACAGACAGAAGTGAACCGATTTGCTTAAGTCCGCTTTTCGCTTCTCATGCACAGGGTAATTAATCTCATCTTCTTTTAGAGTCGCCTGAGGGGGAAGTTTGACCCAGGTCTTTGAAGAACAGGCTGCCCAGACCTGGCATTCGATTTGAAGGTGATTTTGGCAGGAATTTGTCATTTGTTTCGGGTGCTTGAGATACTTCGGTGGGCTCGTTAATACACCCAGTGCTAGCAGATGGATCCTCCCGCTTAACGTCTCTCCGAGGGACATTGCACACATTGATGCCTCAACCTGCATGTGACGCACCAGAATGACAGTTTATAGCTGGGTCGTGGATCAAACCCTCAGACGGCTCAACGGTGAGTGTGCATACCTGCAAGGCTCTTTTTGCCAGCCTTTACGATGCATGAAGGTGTTTGGGTGGTAGCAAATTGGCCAATGATTTCCTTTGGCACAATATCAGAAAAAGGAATCAAGAGAAAGGTGAAAAACCCATTTTAGCGCGAAGAAAGAGAAATAAAAGAAGAAATGAAAAAGAAAAGAAGAAATGAAAAAAGAAAAGAAGAAATGAAAAACAGAAGAAATGCAGGCAAGGGTTTGTTTTTGTTTTTTCTTGTTTTTTTTTTATACTGAATCGAGGCTCGTGAAAGAGCTAAGATGCAAGGGGAGATGTAGAAAATAGGGCAAAATGGAGAAGATTGTCATGGGGACCGCAAGGCTAACCTCCGCTCTAGTAGGGAAAATGGCCTTAAAATGCCTGTTGTTGTTGTTGTTGTTGTTGTTGTTTATCTCCCACAATTTGTTGGTCCGCAGAGTGCAGTTCTGAGCCAACATCGCCCTATTTCAAGAGTTGCACTCAAAGACAGCTCGTGCAGGCTGTGTTCTCATTAGAATACATTCAAAAAGGCATCTCAATCAAGATTTGCCCCCAAAGTGCAAATTTTACTTTTTTGTTACAAAAGTATGTTTGATTTATTTCTTTGTTATGCCATTTCTTTTTGAACTGGCACTGAACACTTTTGATGCTTTCCCCCCGTTGGCGTGTACATTCTGTAACTGTTAACAGCCAATTGGATTTCTCTAAAATGACTTCCAAGCACAAGAGCAGTTTAATCAATAGGGAGAAAGACACGGCCTGGCTAATGGCAGATCTT
>NW_027620106.1:0-17665 GCF_964187855.1 Myxine glutinosa
AATAAATGAATTATTATTATATATATATATATATATATATATATAATATATATATATATATATATATATATATATTATATATATATATATATATATATATATATATATATGTATATATATATATATATATTATATATATAATATATATATATATATATATATATATATATATATATATATATATATATATCTATATATATATATATATATATATATATATATATATATATATATATATATATATTATATATATATATATATATATATATATATATATATATATATATATATATATATATATATATATATATATATATATATATATATATATAATTATACTGTTTATATGATCGAAGTTTGTGTGTAGCCTTTCCTTTTATTTTAATACAATTACATACCCCTGGGACAATTTTCCCCAAATACACTGCACCGCGTTATTTTCACACACAGAAGGCCAACGTCACAATGAACACTCAAATCTTAATCAAATTGAGGTTAAAACAAGAAATAGCGTTTTGGCGTTTTGGCTGACGGAGTGCCGCCCCAGGTCAGGAGTCCCCTTCTACAGGGAGAGGGGAGGAGCTTGGCTCGCAGCTCCACCCTTCTTAGTTTGAATGTGATGCTCTGTCTTAATCTACTTGCATTTAAATACAGTATTCATATTCTGAATGCCAATGAAAAGTAATATACAAATGAAAAATCGGTCTCTGCCGATCGGTCTCTGCCGAGGACTTGCCAGAATGTACTTTTTTATCATCCATTTTGGACAAATATGGCGGCCGAACCACGTGACCTATGATGTCATCATTATTTGTTTTCTAAACTAATTTATTCCTTGATGATGCTCAAGAAATTTCATCTTGAAGTCTTGTACTTGTCTTGTCTTGTCTTGTAAGTCTTGTCTTGGAATGAAGTTTTGTACTTGTCGAATTATGACGTCATAATGGAGGCACCAATAACATCAGCATTAACATATTTTATTCCCCATGGAGAGTCCTTTACAAAGAGCCATGTCTCATTTTTTTCTCTTCAGCACTTTCGGAGATATAGATGTGCAAATTCTTTCGGTTTTTCCAAGATGGCGGCCGAACCACGTGACCGATGACGTCATAAATTGGGCACAGTCTATTCCAGGGCAAGACCAATATGTGTGCAAGGTTTGGCGATTCTACGTGCAAAGGTGTAGACGTAGTGCTGCAAACAGACAGACAGACAGATGAAAAATCGGTCAGAGACCGAGGACTTGCCGGAATGTACTTTTTTATCGACCATTTAGGATAAATATGGCGGCCGAACCACGTGACCGATGAGGTCATCATTAACATATTTTATTCCCCATGGAGAGTTCTTTACAATGAGCCATGTCTCAATTTTTTCTATTAAGGACTTTTGGAGATGTGGAGGTGCAAAGTTTTTCGGTTTTTCCAAGACGGCGACCGAACCACGTGACCGATGACGTCATCATTAACATATTTTATTCCCCATGGAGAGTTCTTTACAATGAGCCATGTCTCAATTTTTTCTATTCAGCACTTTCGGAGATATGGAGGTGCTAGTTTATTCGGTTTTTCCAAGATGGCGGCCGAATCACGTGACCGATGACGTCATTAACATATTTTATTCCCCATGGAGAGTTCTTTACAATGAGCCACGTCTCAATTTTTTCTATTCAGCACTTTTGGAGATATCGAGGTGCAAGGTTTTTTGTTTTTTCCAAGATGGCGGCCGACCACGTGACATATGACGTCATCATTAACATATTTTATTCCCCATGGAGAGTTCTTTACAATGAGCCATGTCTCAATTTTTTCAATTCAGCACTTTCGGAGATGTTGAGGTGTAAAGTTTTCGGTTTTTCCAAGATGGCGGCCGAACCACGTGACCGATGACGTCATCATTAACATATTTTATTCCCCATAGAGAGTTCTTTACAATGAGCCATCTCTCAATTTTTTCTATTCAGCACTTTCAGAGATATGGAGGTGCAAAGTTTTTCGTTTTTTCCAAGATGGCGGCCGAACCACGTGACTGATCACATCATCATTAACATATTTTATTCCCCATGGAGAGTTCTTTCCAATGAGCCATGTCTCAATTTGTTCTATTCAGCACTTCCGGAGATATGGAGGTGCAAAATTTTTCGGTTTTTCCAAGATGGCGGCCGAAACACGTGACCGATGACGTCATAAATTGGGCACAGTCTATTCCAGGGCAAGACGAATATGTGTGCAAAATTTGGCGATTCTCCGTGCAACGGTGTAGACGCAGTGCTGCAAACAGACAGACAAACAAATGAAAAATCGGTCAGAGACCGAGGACTTGCCGGAATGTACTTTTTTATCGGCCATTTAGGACAAATATGGCGGCCGAACCACGTGTCTGATGACGTCATCATTTACATATTTTATTCCCCATGGAGAGTTATTTACAATGAGCCATGTCTCAATTTTTTCTGTTCAGCACTTTTGGAGATTTCGTGGTGCAAAGTTTTGCCGTTTTTCCAAGATGGCGGCCGACCACGTGACTGATGATGTCATCATTAACATATTTTATTCCCCATGGAGAGTTCTTTACAATGAGCCATGTCTCAATTTTTTCTGTTCAGTACTTTCGGAGATATAGAAGTGCAAAGTTTTTCGGTTTTTCCAAGATGGCGGCCGAACCACGTCACCGATGACGTCATCAATTTGGCACAGTCTATTCCAGGGCAAGACCAATATGTGTGCAAAGATTGGCGATTCTCCGTGCAACGGTGTAGACGCAGTGCTGCAAACAGACAGACAGACAGATGAAAAATCGGTCAGAGACCGAGGACTTGCCGGAATTTACTTTTTCATTGGGGATTTAGGACAAATATGGCGGCCGAACCACGTGACCGATGACGTCATCATTAACATATTTTATTCCCCATGGACATTTCTTTCCAATGAGCCATGTCTCAATTTTTTCTATTCAGCACTTTTGGAGATATGGAGATGCGAATTTTTTCGGTTTTTCCAAGATGGCGGCCGAACCACGTGACCTATGACGTCATCATTAATATATTTTATTCCCCATGGACATTTCTTTCCAATGAGCCATGTCTCAATTTTTTCTGTTCAGCACTTTCGGAGATATAGAGGTGCAAACCTTTTCCAAGATGGCGGCCGAACCACGTGACCGATGACGTCATCATTAACATTTTTTATTCTACATGGAGAGTTCTTTACAATGAGCCATGTCTCAATTTTTTCTATTCAGTACTTTCAGAGATATGGAGGTGCAAAGTTTTGCCGTTTTTCCAAGATGACGGCCAAACCACGTGACCGATGACGTCATCATTAACATATTTTATTCCCCATGGAGAGTTCTTCACAATGAGCCATGTCTCAATTTTTTCTATTCAGCACTTTTGGAGATATGGAGGTGCAAAATTTTTCGGTTTTTCCAAGATGGCAGCCGAACCACGTGACCTATGACGTCAACATTAACATTTTATTCCCCATGGAGAGTTCTTTACAATGAGCCGTCTCAATTTTTTCTGTTCAGCACTTTCAGAGATATGGAGGTGCCAGGCTTTTCGGTTTTTCCAAGATGGCGGCCGAACCACGTGCCATATGACGTCATCATTAACAAATTTTATTCCCCATGGAGAGTTCTTTACAATGAGCCATGTCTCAATTTTTTCTGTTCAGCACTTTTGGAGATATGGTGGTGCAAAGTTTTGCCGTTTTTCCAAGATGGCGGCCGACCACGTGACATATGACATCATCATTAACATATTTTATTCCCCATGGAGAGTTCTTTACAATGAGCCATGTCTCAATTTTTTCTGTTCAGCACTTTTGGAGATTTCGTGGTGCAAAGTTTTGCCGTTTTTCCAAGATGGCGGCCGACCACGTGACTGATGACGTCATCATTAACATATTTTATTCCCCATGGAGAGTTCTTTACAATGAGCCATGTCTCAATATTTTCTGTTCAGCACTTTTGGAGATATAGTGGTGCAAAGTTTTGCCGTTTTTCCAAGATGGCGGCCGACCACGTGACATATGACGTCATAATTAACATATTTTATTCCTCATGGAGAGTTATTTACAATGAGCCATGTCTCAATTTTTTCTGTTCAGCACTTTTGGAGATTTCGTGGTGCAAAGTTTTGCCGTTTTTCCAAGATGGCGGCCGACCACGTGACTGATGATGTCATCATTAACATATTTTATTCCCCATGGAGAGTTCTTTACAATGAGCCATGTCTCAATTTTTTCTGTTCAGTACTTTCGGAGATATAGAAGTGCAAAGTTTTTCGGTTTTTCCAAGATGGCGGCCGAACCACGTCACCGATGACGTCATCAATTGGGCACAGTCTATTCCAGGGCAAGACCAATATGTGTGCAAAGTTTGGTGATTCTACGTGCAACGGTGTAGACGTAGTGCTGCAAACAGACAAACAGACAGACAGACAAACAGATGAAAAATCGGTCAGAGACCGAGGACTTGCCGGGATGTACTTTTTTATCGACCATTTAGGACAAATATGGCGGCCGAACCAAGTGACCGATGACGTCATCATTAACATATTTTATTCCCCATGGAGAGTTCTTTACAATGAGCCATGTCTCAATTTTTTCTATTCAGCACTTTCGGAGATATGGAGGTGCAAGGTTTTTCGGTTTTTCCAAGATGGCGGCCGAACCACGTGACCTATGACGTCATCATTAACATATTTTATTCCCCATGTAGAGTTCTTTACAATGAGCCATGTCTCAATTTGTTCTGTTCAGCACTTTCAGAGATATGGAGGTGCAAAAATTTTCGGTTTTTCCAAGATGGCGGCCGAACCACATGACATATGACGTCATCATTAACATATTTTATTCCCCATGGAGTTCTTTTCAATGAGCCATGTCTCAATTTTTTCTGTTCAGCACTTTTGGAGATTTAGTGATGCAAAGTTTTGCCGTTTTTCCAAGATGGCGGCCGACCACGTGACATATGACGTCATCATTAACATTTTATTCCCCATGGAGAGTTGTTTACAATGAGCCACGTGTCAATTTTTTCTATTCAGTACTTTCGGAGATATAGAGGTGCAAAGTTTTTCGGTTTTTCCAAGATGGCGGCCGAACCACGTGACCTATGACGTCATCATTAACATGTTTTATTCCCCATGGAGAGTTCTTCACAATGAGCCATGTCTCAATTTTTTCTGTTCAGCACTTTTGGAGATTTCGTGGTGCAAAGTTTTGCCGTTTTTCCAAGATGGCGGCCGACCACGTGACTGATGATGTCATCATTAACATATTTTATTCCCCATCGAGAGTTCTTTACAATGAGCCATGTCTCAATTTTTTCTGTTCAGCACTTTTGGAGATTTCGTGGTGCAAAGTTTTGCCGTTTTTCCAAGATGGTGGCCGACCACGTGACTGATGATGTCATCATTAACATATTTTATTCCCCATGGAGAGTTCTTTACAATGAGCCATGTCTCAATTTTTTCTGTTCAGTACTTTCGGAGATATAGAAGTGCAAATTTTTTCGGTTTTTCCAAGATGGCGGCCGAACCACGTCACCGATGACGTCATCAATTGGGCACAGTCTATTCCAGGGCAAGACCAATATGTGTGCAAAGTTTGGCGATTCTACGTACAACGGTGTAGACGCAGTGCTGCAAACAGACAGACAAACAGACAGACAGACAGATGAAAAATCGGTCAGAGACCGAGGACTTGCCGGAATGTACTTTTTTATCGGCCATTTAGGACAAATATGGCGGCCGAACCACGTGACCGATGACGTCATCATTAACATATTTTATTCCCCATGGAGAGTTCTTTACAAAGAGCCATGTCTCAATTTTTTATATTCAGCACTTTCGGAGATATGGAGGTGCAAAGTTTTTCGGTTGTTTCCAAGATGGCGGCCGAACCACCTGACCGATGACGTCATCATTAACATATTTTATTCCCCATGGAGAGTTCTTTACAATGAGCCATGTCTCAATTTTTTCCATTCTGCACTTTTGGAGATATAGTGGTGCAAAGTGTTTGCCGTTTTTCCAAGATGGCGGCCGAACCACGTGACCGATGGCATCATCATTAACATATTGTATTCCCCATGGAGAGTTCTTTACAATGAGCCATGTCTCAATTTTTTATATTCAGCACATTCAGAGATATGGAGGTGCAAAATTTTTCGGTTTTTCCAAGATGGCGGCCAAACCACGTGACATATGACGTCAACATTAACATATTTTATTCCCCATGGAGAGTTCTTTACAATGAGCCATGTCTCAATTTTTTCTGTTCAGCACTTTTGGAGATATAGTGGTGCAAAGTTTTGCCGTTTTTCCAAGATGGCGGCCGACCACGTGACATATGACGTCATCATTAACATATTTTATTCCCCATGGAGAGTTCTTTACAATGAGCCATGTCTCAATTTTTTCTGTTCAGCACTTTTGGAGATATAGTGGCGCAACGTTTTGCCGTTTTTCCAAGATGGCGACCGAACCACGTGACCAATGACGTCATCATTTACATATTTTATTCCCCATGGAGAGTTCTTTACAATGAGCCATGTCTCAATTTTTTCTGTTCAGTACTTTCGGAGATATAGAGGTGCAAAGTTTTTCGGTTTTTCCAAGATGGCGGCCGAACCACGTCACCGATGACGTCATCAATTGGGCACAGTCTATTCCAGGGCATGACCAATAAGTGTGCAAAGTTTGGCGATTCTACGTGCAACGGTGTAGACGCAGTGCTGCAAACAGACAGACAGACAAACAGACAGACAAACAGACAGACAAACAAATGAAAAATCGGTCAGAGACCGAGGACTTGCCGGAATGTACTTTTATCGACCATTTAGGATAAATATGGCGGCCGAACCACGTGACCGATGGTCATCATTAACATATTTTATTCCCCATGGAGAGTTCTTTACAATGAGCCATGTCTCAATTTTTTCTATTCAGGACTTTTGGAGATGTGGAGGTGCAAAGTTTTTCGGTTTTTCCAAGACGGCGACCGAACCACGTGACCGATGACGTCATCATTAACATATTTTATTCCCCATGGAGAGTTCTTTACAATGAGCCATGTCTCAACTTTTTCGATTCAGCACTTTTGGAGATATGGAGGTGCTACGTTTTTCGGTTTTTCAAAGATGGCGGCCGAACCACGTGACCTATGATGTCATCATTAACATATTTTATTCCCCATGGAGAGTTCTTTACAATGAGCCATGTCTCAATTTTTTCTATTCAGCACTTTCAGAGATATGGAGGTGCAAATTTTTTCGCTTTTTCCAAGATGGCGGCCGAACCACGTGACATATGACGTCATCATTAACATATTTTATTCCCCATTGAGAGTTCTTTACAATGAGCCATGTCTCAATTTTTTCTGTTCAGCACATTTGGAGATATAGTGGTGCACAGTTTTGCCGTTTTTCCAAGATGGCGGCCGACCACGCGACTGATGACGTCATCATTAACATATTTTATTCCCCATGGAGAGTTCTTTACAATGAGCCATGTCTCAATTTTTTCTGTTCAGCACTTTTGGAGATATAGTGGTGCAAAGTTTTACCGTTTTCCAAGATGGCGGCCGACCACGTGACATATGACGTCATCATTAACATATTTTATTCCCCATGGAGAGTTCTTTACAATGAGCCATGTCTCAATTTTTTCTGTTCAGCACTTTTGGAGATATAGTGGCGCAACGTTTTGCCGTTTTTCCAAGATGGCGGCCGAACCACGTCACCGATGACGTCATCAATTGGGCACAGTCTATTCCAGGGCAAGACGAATATGTGTGCAAAGTTTGGCGATTCTCCGTGCAACGGTGTAGACGCAGTGCTGCAAACAGACAGACAAACAGACAAACAGACAAACAGACAGACAAACGAACAGATCAACATACTTGCCGGAAAAATTTTTCCGGCAAGTAACAAACGAACAGATCAACATACTTGCCGGAATCTTTTCCGGCAAGTAACAAACGAACAGATCAACATACTTGCCGGAAAATTTTTTCCGGCAAGTAACAAACGAACAGATCAACATACTTGCCGGAATCTTTTCCGGCAAGTAACAAACAGACAGACAGACAGACAGACAAACGAACAGATCAACATACTTGCCGGAAATTTTTTCCGGCAAGTAACAAACAGACAGACAGACAAATGAAAAATCGGTCAGAGACCGAGGACCTGCCGGAATGCACTTTTTGTCGGTCATTTTGGACAAATATGGCGGCCGAACCACGTGACCGATGATATCATCATTAACATATTTTATTCCCCATGGAGAGTTCTTTACAATGAGCCATATCTCAATTTTTTCTGTTCAGCACTTTTGGAGATAGAGGTGCAACGTTTTTCGGATTTTCCAAGATGGCGGCCGAACCACGTGACCGATGACGTCATCATTAACATATTTTATTCCCCATGGAGAGTTCTTTCCAATGAGCCATGTATCAATTTTTTCTATTCAGCACCTTCGGAGATATGGAGGTGCAACGTTTTGCCGTTTTTCCAAGATGGCGGCCAAAACACGTGAACGATGACGTCATCATTAACATATTTTATTCCCCATGGAGAGTTCTTTCCAATGAGCCATGTATCAATTTTTTCTATTCAGCACCTTCGGAGATATGGAGGTGCAACGTTTTTCGGATTTTCCAAGATGGCGGCCGAACCACGTGACCGATGACGTCATCATTAACATATTTTATTCCCCATGGAGAGTTCTTTCCAATGAGCCATGTATCAATTTTTTCTATTCAGCACCTTCGGAGATATGGAGGTGCAACGTTTTTCGGATTTTCCAAGATGGCGGCCGAACCACGTGACCGATGACGTCATCATTAACATATTTTATTCCCCATGGAGAGTTCTTTACAATGAGCCATGTCTCAATTTTTTCTGTTCAGGACTTTCGGAGATATGGAGGTGCAAAAATTTTCGGTTTTTCCAACATGGTGGCCGAACCACGTGACTGATGACGTCATCATTAACATATTTTATTCCCCATGGAGAGTTCTTTACAATGAGCCATGTCTCAATTTTTTCTGTTCAGCACTGAGATATCGAGGTGCAAAATTTTTCGGTTTTTCCAAGATGGCGGCCGAACCACGTGACCGATGACGTCATCATTTGGGCACAGTATATTAGAGGGCAAGACAAATACGTGTGCAAAGTTTGGTGATTCTACGTGCAACGGTGTAGACGTAGTGCTGCAAACAGACAAACAGACAGATAGACAAACAGATGAAAAATCGGTCAGAGACCGAGGACTTGCCGGGATGTACTTTTTTATCGACCATTTAGGACAAATATGGCGGCCGAACCAAGTGACCGATGACGTCATCATTAACATATTTTATTCCCCATGGAGAGTTCTTTACAATGAGCCATGTCTCAATTTTTTCTATTCAGCACTTTCGGAGATATGGAGGTGCAAGGTTTTTCGGTTTTTCCAAGATGGCGGCCGAACCACGTGACCTATGACGTCATCATTAACATATTTTATTCCCCATGTAGAGTTCTTTACAATGAGCCATGTCTCAATTTGTTCTGTTCAGCACTTTCAGAGATATGGAGGTGCAAAAATTTTCGGTTTTTCCAAGATGGCGGCCGAACCACATGACATATGACGTCATCATTAACATATTTTATTCCCCGTGGAGTTCTTTACAATGAGCCATGTCTCAATTTTTTCTGTTCAGCACTTTTGGAGATTTAGTGATGCAAAGTTTTGCCGTTTTTCCAAGATGGCGGCCGACCACGTGACATATGACGTCATCATTAACATTTTATTCCCCATGGGGAGTTGTTTACAATGAGCCATGTCTCAATTTTTTCTATTCAGTACTTTCAGAGATATGGAGGTGCAAAGTTTTGCCGTTTTTCCAAGATGGCGGCCGACCACGTGACTGATGACGTCATCATTAACATATTTTATTCCCCATGGAGTTCTTTACAATGAGCCACGTGTCAATTTTTTCTATTCAGTACTTTCGGAGATATAGAGGTGCAAAGTTTTTCGGTTTTTCCAAGATGGCGGCCGAACCACGTGACCTATGACGTCATCATTAACATGTTTTATTCCCCATGGAGAGTTCTTTACAATGAGCCATGTCTCAATTTTTTCTGTTCAGCACTTTTGGAGATTTCGTGGTGCAAAGTTTTGCCGTTTTTCCAAGATGGCGGCCGACCACGTGACTGATGATGTCATCATTAACATATTTTATTCCCCATCGAGAGTTCTTTACAATGAGCCATGTCTCAATTTTTTCTGTTCAGCACTTTTGGAGATTTCGTGGTGCAAAGTTTTGCCGTTTTTCCAAGATGGTGGCCGACCACGTGACTGATGATGTCATCATTAACATATTTTATTCCCCATGGAGAGTTCTTTACAATGAGCCATGTCTCAATTTTTTCTGTTCAGTACTTTCGGAGATATAGAAGTGCAAATTTTTTCGGTTTTTCCAAGATGGCGGCCGAACCACGTCACCGATGACGTCATCAATTGGGCACAGTCTATTCCAGGGCAAGACCAATATGTGTGCAAAGTTTGGCGATTCTACGTACAACGGTGTAGACGCAGTGCTGCAAACAGACAGACAAACAGACAGACAGACAGAAAATCGGTCAGAGACCGAGGACTTGCCGGAATGTACTTTTATCGACCATTTAGGATAAATATGGCGGCCGAACCACGTGACCGATGGTCATCATTAACATATTTTATTCCCCATGGAGAGTTCTTTACAATGAGCCATGTCTCAATTTTTTCTATTCAGGACTTTTGGAGATGTGGAGGTGCAAAGTTTTTCGGTTTTTCCAAGATGGCGACCGAACCACGTGACCGATGACGTCATCATTAACATATTTTATTCCCCATGGAGAGTTCTTTACAATGAGCCATGTCTCAACTTTTTCGATTCAGCACTTTTGGAGATATGGAGGTGCTACGTTTTTCGGTTTTTCAAAGATGGCGGCCGAACCACGTGACCTATGATGTCATCATTAACATATTTTATTCCCCATGGAGAGTTCTTTACAATGAGCCATGTCTCAATTTTTTCTATTCAGCACTTTCAGAGATATGGAGGTGCAAATTTTTTCGCTTTTTCCAAGATGGCGGCCGAACCACGTGACATATGACGTCATCATTAACATATTTTATTCCCCATTGAGAGTTCTTTACAATGAGCCATGTCTCAATTTTTTCTGTTCAGCACATTTGGAGATATAGTGGTGCACAGTTTTGCCGTTTTTCCAAGATGGCGGCCGACCACGCGACTGATGACGTCATCATTAACATATTTTATTCCCCATGGAGAGTTCTTTACAATGAGCCATGTCTCAATTTTTTCTGTTCAGCACTTTTGGAGATATAGTGGTGCAAAGTTTTACCGTTTTTCCAAGATGGCGGCCGACCACGTGACATATGACGTCATCATTAACATATTTTATTCCCCATGGAGAGTTCTTTACAATGAGCCATGTCTCAATTTTTTCTGTTCAGCACTTTTGGAGATATAGTGGCGCAACGTTTTGCCGTTTTTCCAAGATGGCGGCCGAACCACGTCACCGATGACGTCATCAATTGGGCACAGTCTATTCCAGGGCAAGGCGAATATGTGTGCAAAGTTTGGCGATTCTCCGTGCAACGGTGTAGACGCAGTGCTGCAAACAGACAGACAAACAGATGAAAAATCGGTCAGAGACCGAGGACTTGCCGGAATGTACTTTTTTATCGGCCATTTAGGACAAATATGGCGGCCGAACCACGTGACCGACGACGTCATCATTAACATATTTTATTCCCCATGGAGAGTTCTTTACAATGAGCCATGTCTCAATTTTTTCTGTTCAGCACTTTTGGAGATATAGTGGTGCAAAGTTTTGCCGTTTTTCCAAGATGGCGGCCGACCACGTGACATATGACGTTATCATTAACATATTTTATTCCCCATGGAGCGTTCTTTACAATGAGCCATGTCTCAATTTTTTCTGTTCAGCACTTTTGGAGATATCGTGGTGCAAAGTTTTGCCGTTTTTCCAAGATGGCGGCCGACCACGTGACTGATGACGTCATCATTAACATATTTTATTCCCCATGGAGAGTTCTTTACAATGAGCCATGTCTCAATTTTTTCTGTTCAGGACTTTCGGAGATATGGAGGTGCAAAAATTTTCGGTTTTTCCAAGATGGCGGCCGAACCACGTGACTGATGACGTCATCATTAACATATTTTATTCCCCATGGAGAGTTGTTTGCAATGAGCCATGTCTCAATTTTTTCTGTTCAGCACTTTCGGAGATATGGAGGTAGAAAGTTTTTCGGTTTTTCCAAGATGGCGGCCGAACCACGTGACCGATGACGTCATCATTTGGGCACAGTATATTAGAGGGCAAGACAAATACGTGTGCAAAGTTTGGTGATTCTACGTGCAACGGTGTAGACGTAGTGCTGCAAACAGACAAACAGACAAACAGACAAATGAAAAATCGGTCAGAGACCGAGGACTTGCCGGAATTTACTTTTTTATCGGCCATTTAGGACAAATATGGCGGCTGAACCACCTGACCGATGACATCATCATTAACATATTTTATTCCCCCTGGAGAGTTCTTTCCAATGAGCCATGTCTCAATTTTTTCTGTTCAGCACTTTTGGAGATAGAGGTGCAACGTTTTTCGGATTTTCCAAGATGGCGGCCGAACCACGTGACCGATGACGTCATCATTAACATATTTTATTCCACATGGAGAGTTCTTTCCAATGAGCCATGTCTCAATTTTTTCTATTCAGCACTTTCGGAGATATGGAGGTGATTTTTTTTTCCCGTTTTTCCAAGATGGCGGCCGCACCACGTGACCGATGACGTCATCATTAACATATTTTATTCCACATGGAGAGTTCTTGACAATGAGCCATGTCTCAATTTTTTCTATTCAGCACTTTCGGAGATATGGAGGTGCTAGGTTTTTCGGTTTTTCCAAGATGGCGGCCGACCACGCGACTGATGACGTCATCATTAACATATTTTATTCCCCATGGAGAGTTCTTTACAATGAGCCATGTCTCAATTTTTTCTGTTCAGCACTTTTGGAGATATAGTGGTGCAAAGTTTTGCCGTTTTTCCAAGATGGCGGCCGACCACGTGACATATGACGTCATCATTAACATATTTTATTCCCCATGGAGAGTTCTTTACAATGAGCCATGTCTCAATTTTTTCTGTTCAGCACTTTTGGAGATATAGTGGCGCAACGTTTTGCCGTTTTTCCAAGATGGCGACCGAACCACGTCACCGATGACGTCATCAATTGGGCACAGTCTATTCCAGGGCAAGACGAATATGTGTGCAAAGTTTGGCGATTCTCCGTGCAACGGTGTAGACGCAGTGCTGCAAACAGACAGACAAACAGACAAACAGACAAACAGACAGACAAACGAACAGATCAACATACTTGCCGGAAAAATTTTTCCGGCAAGTAACAAACAGACAAATGAAAAATCGGTCAGAGACCGAGGACTTGCCGGAATGTACTTTTTTATCGGCCATTTAGGACAAATATGGCGGCCGAAACACGTGATAGATGACGTCATCATTAACTTATTTTATTCCCCATGGAGAGTTCTTTTCAATGAGCCATGTCTCAATTTTTTCTATTCAGCACTTTCAGAGATATGGAGGTGCAATTTTTTTCCAAGATGGCGGCCGAACCACGTGACATATGACGTCATCATTAACATATTTTATTCCCCATGGAGAGTTCTTTACAATGAGCCATGTCTCAATTTTTTCTGTTCAGCACTTTTGGAGATATAGTGGTGCAAAGTTTTGCCTTTTTTCCAAGATGGCGGCCGACCACGTGACATATGACATCATCATTAACATATTTTATTCCCCATGGAGAGTTCTTTACAATGAGCCATGTCTCAATTTTTTCTGTTCAGCACTTTTGGAGATTTCGTGGTGCAAAGTTTTGCCGTTTTTCCAAGATGGCGGCCGAACCACGTGACCGATGACGTCATCATTAACATATTTTATTCCCCATGGAGAGTTCTTTACAATGAGCCATGTCTCAATTTTTTCCATTCTGCACTTTTGGAGATATAGTGGTGCAAAGTTTTCACGTTTTTCCAAGATGGCGGCCGAACCACGTGACCGATGGCATCATCATTAACATATTTTATTCCCCATGGAGAGTTCTTTACAATGAGCCATGTCTCAATTTTTTCTATTCAGCACTTTCAGAGAAATGGAGGTGCAAATTTTTTCGGTTTTTCCAAGATGGCGGCCGAACCACGTGACATATGACATCATCATTAACATATTTTATTCCCCATGGAGAGTTCTTTACAATGAGCAATGTCTCAATTTTTTCTGTTCAGCACTTTTGGAGATATAGTGGTGCAAAGTTTTGCCGTTTTTCCAAGATGGCGGCCGACCACGTGACATATGACGTCATCATTAACATATTTTATTCCCCATGGAGCGTTCTTTACAATGAGCCATGTCTCAATTTTTTCTGTTCAGCACTTTTGGAGATATCGTGGTGCAAAGTTTTGCCGTTTTTCCAAGATGGCGGCCGACCACGTGACTGATGACGTCATCATTAACGTATTTTATTCCCCATGGAGAGTTCTTTACAATGAGCCATGTCTCAATTTTTTCTGTTCAGGACTTTCGGAGATATGGAGGTGCAAAAAATTTCGTTTTTTCCAAGATGGCGGCCGAACCACGTGACCGATGACGTCATCATTAACATATTTTATTCCCCATGGAGTTCTTTACAATGAGCCATGTCTCAATTTTTTCTGTTCAGCACTTTGAGATATCGAGGCGCAAAATTTTTCGGTTTTTCCAAGATGGCGGCCGAACCACGTCACCGATGACGTCATCAATTGGGCACAGTCTATTCCAGGGCAAGACCAATAAGTGTGCAAAGTTTGGCGATTCTACGTGCAACGGTGTAGACGCAGTGCTGCAAACAGACAGACAGACAGACAGACAGACAGACAAACAGACAGACAAACAAACGAACAGATCAACATACTTGCCGGAATCTTTTCCGGCAAGTAACAAACGAACAGATCAACATACTTGCCGGAATCCTTTCCGGCAAGTAACAAACAGACAAACAGACAGACAAACGAACAGATCAACATACTTGCCGGAAAATTTTTTCCGGCAAGTAACAAACGAACAGATCAACATACTTGCCGGAATCTTTTCCGGCAAGTAACAAACGAACAGATCAACATACTTGCCGGAAAAATTTTTCCGGCAAGTAACAAACGAACAGATCAACATACTTGCCGGAATCTTTTCCGGCAAGTAACAAACAGACAGACAGACAGACAGACAAACGAACAGATCAACATACTTGCCGGAAATTTTTTCCGGCAAGTAACAAACAGACAGACAGACAAATGAAAAATCGGTCAGAGACCGAGGACCTGCCGGAATGCACTTTTTATCGGTCATTTTGGACAAATATGGCGGCCGAACCACGTGACCGATGATATCATCATTAACATATTTTATTCCCCATGGAGAGTTCTTTACAATGAGCCATATCTAAATTTTTTCTGTTCAGCACTTTTGGAGATAGAGGTGCAACGTTTTTCGGATTTTCCAAGATGGCGGCCGAACCACGTGACCGATGACGTCATCATTAACATATTTTATTCCCCATGGAGAGTTCTTTCCAATGAGCCATGTATCAATTTTTTCTATTCAGCACCTTCGGAGATATGGAGGTGCAAAGTTTTTCGGATTTTCCAAGATGGCGGCAGAACCATGTGACTGATCACGTCATCATTAACATATTGTATTCCCCCTGGAGAGTTCTTTCCAATGAGCCATGTCTCAATTTTTTCTATTCAGCACTTTCGGAGATATGGAGGTGAAAATTTTTTCCGTTTTCCCAAGATGGCGGCCGCACCACGTGACCGATGACGTCATCATTAACATGTTTTAGTCCCCATGGAGAGTTCTTTACAATGAGCCATGTCTCAATTTTTTCTATTCAGCACTTTCAGAGATATGGAGGTGCAAAATTTTTCGTTTTTTCCAAGATGGCGGCCGAACCACGTGACTGATGACATCATCATTAACATGTTTTATTCCCCATGGAGAGTTCTTTCCAATGAGCCATGTCTCAATTTTTTCTATTCAGCACTTCCGGAGATATAGAGGTGCAAAGTTTTTCGGTTTTTCCAAGATGGCGGCCGAACCACGTGACCGATGACGTCATCAATTGGGCACAGTCTATTCCAGGGCAAGACCAATATGTGTGCAAAGTTTGGCGATTCTACATGCAACGGTGTAGACGCAGTGCTGCAAACAGACAGACAGACAGACAAACAGACAAACAGACAGACAAATGAAAAATCGGTCAGAGACCGAGGACTTGCCGGAATTTACTTTTTTATCGGCCATTTAGGACAAATATGGCGGCTGAACCACCTGACCGATGACATCATCATTAACATATTTTATTCCCCCTGGAGAGTTCTTTCCAATGAGCCATGTCTCAATTTTTTCTGTTCAGCACTTTTGGAGATAGAGGTGCAACGTTTTTCGGATTTTCCAAGATGGCGGCCGAACCACGTGACCGATGACGTCATCATTAACATATTTTATTCCCCCTGGAGAGTTCTTTCCAATGAGCCATGTCTCAATTTTTTCTATTCAGCACTTTCGGAGATATGGAGGTGATTTTTTTTCCCGTTTTCCCAAGATGGCGGCCGCACCACGTGACCGATGACGTCATCATTAACATATTTTATTCCACATGGAGAGTTCTTGACAATGAGCCATGTCTCAATTTTTTCTATTCAGCACTTTCGGAGATATGGAGGTGCTAGGTTTTTCGGTTTTTCCAAGATGGCGGCCGACCACGCGACTGATGACGTCATCATTAACATATTTTATTCCCCATGGAGAGTTCTTTACAATGAGCCATGTCTCAATTTTTTCTGTTCAGCACTTTTGGAGATATAGTGGTGCAAAGTTGCCGTTCTTCCAAGATGGCGGCCGACCACGTGACATATGACGTCATCATTAACATATTTTATTCCCCATGGAGAGTTCTTTACAATGAGCCATGTCTCAATTTTTTCTGTTCAGCACTTTTGGAGATATAGTGGCGCAACGTTTTGCCGTTTTTCCAAGATGGCGACCGAACCACGTGACTGATGACGTCATCATTTACATATTTTATTCCCCATGGAGAGTTCTTTACAATGAGCCATGTCTCAATTTTTTCTGTTCAGTACTTTCGGAGATATAGAGGTGCAAGGTTTTTCGGTTTTTCCAAGATGGCGGCCGAACCACGTCACCGATGACGTCATCAATTGGGCACAGTCTAATCCAGGGCAAGACGAATATGTGTGCAAAGTTTGGCGATTCTCCGTGCAACGGTGTAGACGCAGTGCTGCAAACAGACAGACAAACAGACAAACAGACAAACAGACAGACAAACGAACAGATCAACATACTTGCCGGAAAATTTTTTCCGGCAAGTAACAAACGAACAGATCAACATACTTGCCGGAAAAATTTTCCGGCAAGTAACAAACGAACAGATCAACATACTTGCCGGAATCTTTTCCGGCAAGTAACAAACAAACGAACAGATCAACATACTTGTC